>NC_061500.1:8540457-8772453 GCF_022539355.2 Hippoglossus stenolepis
AATATTTGACTCTTGTACAGACGATAATTTAAATAAATACAATGAATAATAATCATTATTAAAGGTTATATATACAATATTCACTGCCACTAGATGTCGCACTCCCTTTGTGTTCTAATGATGCAGTGGCCAGGGAAAGCAGCAGCTAAACACACAAGCAGAAGCACAACTGAGTAACTTTACCCTGTATACAAGAGAGCCAGCAAACAAACAATCCAGCTCAGGTTGGAGATCCTGTCAGTGTCAGAGCCTTCGGGTGAGACGATTTGCTCGGTTGTGTAGTGTTTGTTTTTTCTTATTGAAGGAGTAAGCACAGCACGCTCTCATTAAAGCAACACTATGTAACTTTTACTGAGCAACAGCGCCCAGAATAATGGGGATAAAGGTACAACTATCAGGGTGAGGAGTGGGAATGAAGGTGTCACCATTCTCCCTATTTCCAAGTCAGTGTTCCGTCAAGATAAATTTAAAGCTGCTGTTTTAAGGTTAAAAAAAAAAAAACGTAGCATAGTGTTGCTTTAACAGAGCTGTGCTGTACAGAATAAAAATAAGAAGTAGCTGTGATGTCATCTTTACATCACACGCACCCGGACCAGCTACCAAAACAAAGAACAGAGAAGAAAACAGCTGAGACTTCATTCTCTGCTCAGGAAGCCATTACTCCTCTATGTCTTTACTGCTATATTCATATTAAAAACCTTGTATATATAACCTTTAACAAGTATAATAAGCAATATCACCAAAGAAAGACCAAAGGCTTCTTGACTTTAATCTGGAGTATCTGGTATCGGTTACAGGGGAGGCTCCATTTAAATAAACGCATTAATAAGTAAAGAAGCAGATTATTTTCATTTGGCATCATCACAGTCATTAGTGAAAACTTGAAATTGTACAATCATTTCTGCAAAGTGCTTTGTGACAATATGCCTCAAAAAGGGTTGTAATGTGTTTTGTTTTTTTAGATGTTGATGCCCGCAGCTTTTCCTTCACCACATGGAGGTGCAGTTGTATATAACCCAGAAGCATCCCCATATCATCATCTTCATCAGAAATAAATCTATGGCACTACATAAGGATGCTTGATATGTTCTCCGGTAACATACTTGAACTTAGCAGCGCACCGTTTAACCCTTCATTTTAAATACCATGTTGCAAATAATACAGAACCAGTTTTACGCAGCACGATGCAAATGAAATATTCAAAATTGAAACCCAACTGGTGTGAGACGTAATGCTGAGCGATGTCTCACCTCAAACTCAAAGGACAGAACAAACTTTTTGAACCTCTGTATATTCAGAGGTCTGCTGGGTACAGTAGTAAGGCAGTCAGCACAGCCGATACGATTTTAAAAATTGTCGTGGTGAAAAATGTTGCTACAAGAGTGAGGTTCAATCCACCGTCTCCCAGGTTTGTTGTCACAGTGTGAATTGTTCCAGCTTCCAGCGTCTGTCCCATCGATATTGTCTGCTCCCGACTCATATCCAGCACTTTGGAGTCCTTTTCATTTTTTAAAGTAAACCATCTTGCTCAAAGACAGACGGCAGGAGGGAGAAGTCGAAGGGAATGAACTTGACACCGGTTCCGTGGTAGAATTTGTTCTGAAACTCCACCCTGAGTTACAGAAGCAAGCAGGTATGATTTAATGGAGGCACAGTAAATGATGAGGAATGTGAATGCAAATAGGAAAAGTGAATAAAGTGGGTGACAATGGAAAATGAGCAAAATATGACCTTCTTAACTCAATATGTTAAAACTGAATGATAGAATTAGGAATCACTGAGGCTCACATTCAATACCATACATCATAGACATCAGTTTAGATATTACCATAGCTACAAGGACAATAGCTGTGTCCCAATTCAGGGGCCGCCTCGAAGGACTCAGTCTACTTGGCCCACAAAGGAGTTCGTGGGCCACGTAGAGGCCGAACTGAAACCAGACCGTCTGGTCTAACAAGGTTTTCCGTGATTTGCGTCACCAGATTGTCCCGCTCTTACCGCTGTCTCCTAGCAACAGAGCTGCACTTGGACATGACGAGAAGTTTTTAATGCTACTTGGTTTTCTAACATATATTAGTTAACAGTTCAGTTGAGTTCAAGTTAAAGTGTAAGCATCAGACGTTTTGATGTTGTCACTTGCCGCCACCGTTATCCCGTTTTAAAATTGTCACTGAAACGCAATGAATCCTGGGATAGGTTCGAGAAGGATCCACCTGTAAGAGCCTTTGTTGCTCAGGGATGAAAGGACGCATTTGTAGGTCACATTTGAAGGTCACGCCACCGTCAGTCTTCAAATGCAGCCTCCGAGGGACACAGCTAATACCTCATATCACTGTATTCATACTATATCACCGAACTAAAAATTGATTGCTAACATCCAGATCAGTTGTAACTACTGAGACTCACCAGTGGAGGCGGAGAGCATGGAGGAACGCCGACAAGCCTTCCATGACGAGCAGGATGGACACGGTGAGCACGGCAAAGAGGCCAAACACAGGCACCAAGAACAGGACCCCGACTCTTGTGGTGACCCTCAGACCCAGACGCATCACCATGGACCACAACACCTCTGACAGCTCTGTGGAAACCAATGGAAACAAAATCCATTAAGACACACAATAAACACATATTAGCACGTTCATGTTTTAGGCAAAGAAATGCAAAGTAGAAGTCAGTAGAAACAAAGGCTACACCTTTTGTTTTTAAAATGGTGTACACATACTGGGCGCCAGAGTAAACAGGAAGCAGATTGTCTTCGCTGCCGTTGGTTGCTTAGATACAGAAAATACTTCCAACGAGGAATAACAATGGGTGAAAGGTAAAACGATCTCCTGCGATAGCACTTACGGGCGTGAGCCAAGCTGAGAGCCCAGAGACGCAGGTAGGATGCAGTGTTGGAAATGCAGCCCAGGCAGTACTCTATGGTGTGAATGGCCTGGTGCAGGAGCACATCTGCGAAGTCGAACTGTAAAAAATATTTTAACAACACATAAGACACCACACTTAAATAACACTGAACTGTTTGGTGATTCAGAGACTGTATTAAAGATGGGCGACAAGACTGCTCCCCAAAAGTGAAGCCATACAGGTCATAAACCCCAGCTCCTCCATGTTAGCAGATGGGACATGGACCAAACTAAAAAGCAAAAAGTACACATCAATGTTTGTTCAAGTGCTTTTCTAGTTAGTTTGCTTTTAATTTGCTATAATTTATTCTGATAGGTCAAGTGCAAGTATCTGTGGAACTTAAATAACGAGGCTCCATCCCCTGATCAATACTGCGCAGACTCTTGGTCCAAATGATGTCATGATGGTTGTGTTTGTATCCAGGATATTTTGGCTTCTAAATAATGGGAGGACGTGGAGACGTGTCGTCCATCTTTATATAGTCTATAGTGTTTTTCTCTTCTACGACCACTGACCTCATCTTCATAACCACAGCACATTGTCCCATTACCCATGCAAATACCCCTCATGCAGCACACACTCCTCATAACGTCACATACAGTGCCTTGCATAAGTATTCACCCCTTTGGACTTTTCTACATTTTGTCATGGTATAACCACAGATTAAAATTTATTTCATCGTGAGTTTATGTAATGGACCAACACAAAATAGTGCATCATTTGGAAGTGGGAAATATTACATGGATTTCACAATTATTTACAAATAAAAATCTGAAAAGTGTTGAGTGCATATGTATTCACCCCTTTACTGTGAAACCCCTAACAAAGATCTGGTGCGACCAATTGCATTCACAAGTCACATTTGCAAGTCACATAATTAGTAAATAGGGTCCACCTGTCTGCAATTTAATCTCAGTATAAATACACCTGTTCTGTGACGGACTCAGAGTTTGTTGGAGATCATTACTGAACAAACAGCATCATGAAGACCAAGGAGCTCACCAAACAGGTCAGGGATAAAGTTGTGGAGAAATATGAAGCAGGGTTAGGTTATAAAAAATATCCAGAGCTTTGAACATCTCTCTGAGCACCATAAAATCCATCATAAGAAAATGGAAAGAATATGGCACAACCGCAAAACCTACAAGAGAAGCCGTCCACCCAAACTGAAGAGTCGGACAAGGAGAAAATTAATCAGAGAAGCAACCAGGAGGCCCATGGTTACTCTGGAGGAGTTGCAGAGATCCACAGCTGAGGTGGGAGAATCTGTCCACAGGACAACTATTAGTCGTCTACTCCACAAATCTGGCCTTTATGGAAGAGTGGCAAGAAGAAAGCCATTGTTGAAAGGGATCCATAAAAAATCCCGTTTGGAGTTTGCCAGAAGCCATGTGGGAGACACAGCAAACATGTGGAAGAAGGTGCTCTGGTCAGATGAGACCAAAATTGAACTTTTGGCCTCAATGCAAACGCTATGTGTGGCGAAAACCCAACACTGCCCATCACCCTGAGCACACCATCCCAACAGTGAAATATGGTGGTGGTAGCATCATGCTGTGGGGATGCTTCTCTTCAGCAGGTACAGGAAACTGGTCAGAATAGAGGAAAGATGGATGGAGCCAAATACAGGAAATCCTTGAAGAAAATCTGATGCAGTCTGCAAAAGACTTGAGACTGGGGCGGAGGTTCATCTTCCAGCAGGACAATGACCCTAAACATACAGCCAGAGCTACAAAGGAATGGTTTGGATTAAAGAATGTTAATGTCTTAAAATGGCCCAGTCAAAGCCCAGACCTCAATCCAATAGAGAATCTATGGCAAGACTTGAAGATTGCGGTTCACAGACGGTCTCCATCCAATCTGACTGAGCTTCATCTTTTTTGCCAAGAAGAATGGACAAACCTTTCCATCTCTAGATGTGCAAAGCTGGTAGAGACATACCCCAAAAGACTTGCAGCTGTAATTGCAGCGAAGGGGGTTCTACCAAGTATTGACACAGGGGGTGAATACTTATGCACCCAACAGATGTCAACTTTTTGTTCTCATTATTGTTTGTGTCACAATAAAATTTATTTTGCACCTCCAAAGTACTATGCATGTTTTGTTGATCAAACGGGAAAAAGTTTATTTTAGTCTATTTGAATTTCAGTTAGTAACAGTACATAATGGGAAAAAGTCCAAGGGGGGTGAATACTTATGCAAGGCACTGTACAGTGTTCCATTCACAACACAACAGCTTGAAATGTAACATCCAACACGAGGGGCCAGGAGGATGGTGGATCTCTGACCTCTTTGGGGAGAGCTTCTCTGCCGGTTATTTCGTCAAATCCCTCCTCTTCATCATCTTCATAGGCTGGCGCTGTGGAATTATCATCCTCACTTACACGCCTCACCCTCTCATAACCCTGAGGTGTGACAACAAATTTTCATTAAAACCACAAACTGCTCGAGTAGGAGAAAGACGTATGATACTGCGACATTTATTTATTTAGCTGGACTCACTCTGCGTCTGCGCAGGCCTTTGCCTCCACGATACAGCCAGTACAAGTAGAGAGGCTTTCCTAACAGCATCACAGGAACCGACAGCATCGCTATTACAACCAAGAAGATTTGCAGCCCGATCTGTGGAGTCGTGTTAACAAGCAATAAACATTAAGAAGGATTCAAATAGTGATAAACACATATCATTTAAGATGAAACAGAAAACACACACACACACACACTCACCTGTCCTGGGAAGAGAGGAGCGATATCATTCCCCTGCATGACGAACATGTTGATGAAGTGGATGAGGATGCTGGGAGCCTGGCTGGAGTCCCGGGCGCCGAACGCCAACCACTTGTAGATAATCATGAAGACCAGGTAGCCAAAGAGACAGAGCAGGAACAGCAGCTCAGGCAGGAACAGCAGATATACGTTGAATTTCTGTCGGAAGTGCCTGAAAGGGAGAGGACATAGGAAAGTGTTAAAGTGGTCAGTGTATTGATTGGACGTTTCAAAATAAAATACATTGTACAGACGTAGTAAGTATTAATATATGAATAGAAATGGATGAGGATGATGATGATGATGATGATATTGGAATTGACATGTGTTGCATCAAGGCCAATATTACACTGTAAAGCACGATCATTAGTGCCTGATTGTTATTATACCACATTCGCTGCTGAGACACATATAATATAAAGCTGCTATTTCACAAGTCCTTTAAATCCTTTTGGAAAGAATTTAGTCATTATCGGGTAAAGTGAGGAAATATTCTGAGTTAGACCAAATAGTCAATTAATGATTCATTTATTTTTAGAGAAAGTTTCTCATAAGAATTCATAAAATATTAATGACTAAAATTGTTTCAAACACCGGAAAACATTTATTCACTTGTTGGAAGGTGTATTTTTGGTGGATTGTATGTTTGGGTGTAAATTATAGGGCCACAAAGATAATTTTAACTCAATTTGGTAAAATAACATTTTTATTTTTATAAATCCTTTATTATCTTAACTTTCTTTTAATTAATTTTCAACATCCTGTGCTTTGTCAATCACCTGTAGAGCTCTTTGAAATGCATTTGATTTGTTTGAAAGGAGTTTTACAAACAAAAACTTGATTGATTGGTGCCACCAGTTCATTCTGTGTATCGAATTGAAGATACAGAAATTCCACAGGACAAAGTTCAGCACTGCAGTTCTTATCAGTTTGTACTTTTTATTCTCCTCAAATCAGAGAATATTAACAGCGCTTTTGCCAGAGACTATTTTCAGCCGTGGATTTGGTGCACTGCACTTGTGAGTATTTCTGGCTGCAGGACGGTGCACGAGGGAATGACTCAAAATGAATGATGGTGGCCTTTGTTCGCGGTGATGAAGAAGCATTACCTCCAGTGCAACAGAGAGGCTCATTGATGTGTTTTAAAAGAGATATATGCTTTGTTTTGTTTTTCTTTCCTCTAGTGTGTTGTGTAGGGTTTTGTATATGTAAAAGTTCTGCAAAGCTAAAAAGCCCCAGAAATCTGAGGCAAAGCAAGCTCCTCTCTGCCAGAGAAAACACAGAAACACCTTGTCAGTAGTAGTCCACATTTGCAATATGAATGTCAAGCAGCTAGTCTGACAAAACAAGGTAATGTGAGAGTGGAGGCCGATAAGAGGAGCTGCAGCGATGGACAATGAGAGGAAAGTGATGCACATTTTCTGTTCATTAGAGCATGCAATCCTTTTCAAGTAATAACACAAATTTTAATCATGAACCTGAATATGTGGAATAGTTCCTGGGAACTAACAAGCTGTAGCAACACAAAATGCTTAGCAAGCTCTATTTATTGCCCCTTTTGTTCTCCTCTTATTTTACAGTTATCCCGATTCAATTTAATGTATTTCTGATTTGACTAAAAGGCAAAAAGCAATTATCAATATAATTGCCGTGGAGAGAATATCAGTAAAGCCACTGATGACCAATCAAATTGCTGTTTGTTTTCCGTTATTCTTTCAAAATAAAACCCATCCTTTCCTTTGTGGTGTGACTAAAGGGGACAGTGTTTGCTGTGAGGGCTCAAAAACGCTGCCTGAGGAAATAAGGTCAGCTGAGTCAGTGATCTCTTTTAAATCCCTTCTTAAAATAAACTTTTATCAGAGAGCCTTTCCTGATTTAACCGGAATTTTAATTCTATTTCATTGAATTTTAATTATATTTTATTGAATTTTATGAATTTATTTAAAAGAATGTTATGTCTTTCAGAGTTCTTTTAAATGAATATTGTCTTTTAATATTTGTGTTTCCTTTATTTTTTGCTGTGATCATGACTTTATTTCCTGTCTTTTATTTTGCTGGCCTTGGAAAGCACTTTGTAACTTAGATTTTGAAAAGTGCTCTATGAATAAATATAAGTTATTTGCGGGTGACACATGAACAAAGGTGATGAAAAAACGACTGACACAGATTCTGGAGGCACTCACAAGTGATTGAAGACACTCAGCACCACTCCAAAGCTCATGTGGATGACCCCGATGACAACGGACATCTTCATCTTGTAGGAGTTGAGGAAGGACAGTCGGTTCACCGCCATGTTCCATATCTGATTAAACATTTTTAAAAAAGCATTTCAGTGATAATGATACGACAGTGAAGTCAGTCATATTCTGACTTTTCTGTTTAAGGGCATTTACTCACAGGATCAATTCCAAATGGGTACGGTCCAACGAAAACACCACTGACATTTGGGTCTAACGTGAGCAAAGCGTTTGTTCGGAGCGTTTTGTTTCTGTAATATAAGAAATTTTGTGTCATTTACCAAAATGTTTAGAAATAAAGCGCCAAAAATATGATTGTGATTGTGTGTATTCGTTTATTGACAACTTACGTCCACTGCTGATTTGTGAACATAGCCTTCACACTCCAGCCGGAGCCGAATATGTTGAGAGACTTGGAGAAGCAGTCGTTGTAAATGAGCCCGGTGTAGATGGAGAAAAGCCCCATCATCAGGATGATGTAACGCCCGTTGAAAAACGTCGTCCATATCTGGCAGCGACAAACACAGGTATCAGCCAAAGGTGATTCACAATAACACCACCTCTGCATTATGGATGAGAGGAAGACTCGCCCCCCCACCTCGTTGCTGGAGCGTTTCTTCTTCTGCTTTTTTTCCGTCAGCACCATCCACAAGGCAAAGAGGCTCATTACCATCCCGTGTCCAAGGTCACCGAACATCACAGCGAACAGAAAGGGGAACGTGATGATGGTGAAGGGAGCTGCAGGTAAGAGACATGTGCTCAGTGCACTGACTCAGAGCTTCTCAAGTGAAGAGATACTTCCCTGTTCTTTTAAAAGACAAAGCAGGAGCTCTTACCTGGGCTTACCTCGCGATAGTCCCCCACCCCATAAGCCTCCACAATGCTCTGAAACCCAGATGTGAACTTGTTGGTTCTTAACATGGTCGGTGGAGGGTCGGTGCTCGGGATGCGGTTCACAAAGGATGGTACAGTGGCATCACCTTTTCTCTGATGAGGAAAAACACATATACAGTATGTGTGTGAGAATGGAAGTAAGTGAGTAAGTACATTTGATTCGAAACTGCACCATTTACACCATCTTTTTAGCCTGAACGTCCTCTGATATCCTCCTCTGCTAGCATCACTACTTCTGCTAGCATCACTACATCCGCTAGTATCGCTACTTAGAGTTGAAACCCCAAAAGTGTTTTGTGGACTCACACTTCACCCACCCCTCCATCGATATAGTGGTGAGAAGATAATGAGTGAATTAGCATTTTTCTATGAACTATCCCTTTAAGGGGACCGAGTGCCATATTTTTCACTCACCGCTCCCTCTTCTAGCGCCCCCCGCAGGTTTGCCAGGTCACTGACGGGACACCACACTTCAGCGATCAGACACTTGTTGGTGACGTCGAAGCTGCAGAGGTTAAGGATGTGGTGGATGGCCTTCATCTTTTTCACCTGCACCACCCAGGTGTAGACCGACTCTGACGCTTTCTGCAGAACCTGCCTCAAGTAGTCCTCAGTGCGGTGCAGCACCTGGAGGAAGCACCACGTATTAACTCTCTGTGTGTGGACATGTCACATATTCCTGTTTGGATCTGAGGCTTTAATGCTGCTGTGTGTGTGAATCCTACATTGTTAAGGTCCTGGATGCGTGTCTTTAAACTGTCCAACACATCTGCCCGCTCCTCATCGTTCTCAGGGTGTGGATAGAGGTGGCAGTGGTAACTGAGGACAACAAAGACGGATGTCTTTGGTAATAATGAACCAGAAGACATCAGGTATTTAAACATAAAACAGTGTGATGATGGCGTTCTTACCAGTCGCAGATCTTTTGAACTTTCTGTCCGATCTGGTCTCCCCAGAAAGAGATGAGAAACACGACACTTTTGCTTATCTCACCCTGAAACAACACAGAAAAGACAAGTTATTATTAAACTATTGAAAAAGCCATGAAGAGACTGACATATTAGTTGGTTGCATCCTTCGGAGGCTGCATTTGTGGACTGATTGCATCACAGCGGCACAACTAGGCTGTCGCGTTTCGAAAGGTTCCTTCAAATGTGTCCTTCCCTTCCCGAAGAACAAAGGGAATCCAACGGATGGATCCCTCCCGGGGCCAAACTATCCCAGGATTCATTACGTGCCAATGACACAGTTATTGAGCAAACTATGCTGAATGCAGTAAGTGCAGCTGCTCTAAAGAGCTGACGATGCAAATAGGAAATCCTCCATAGAGACCAGCCTTTCAGAACAGCCTTCACAGACTACTCGGTCTACGGAGGCCATGTCTTCGTAGATCGAGTAAAAGTTCTCTAAATGATGCTTCCCTTGCTTTGGGACACAGGTTGTAAAGTTGACCCCTTTCAGACTTGGTATTAACATCCATCCTCCATACCCGGCGTGAACAGACAAACCTTTACACCTGTGATCGGATCTCTCAGGACGGATGTTAATACCAGGTCTGAACAGGGATGTTAGTGTGCAACTTACCGTGTCAAGATCGGTGAGGTTCTCATCCACTTCTGCGTAGCTGAGGATGGTGTAACCTTTACACACTCTCCACAACATGCGCTCGAAGGCCTCGACCTTCACCCGCTGGATAAGACCCGACACAAACCTGCGGCCAGGAGAGAGTCAGATTAGGTTCAGGGCTCGTTTCTCTCCGATAACGGCAGCGTTCAGACGATGACGTGCTGCAGCTCACCCCAGCTTGGCTCCAAGTCTTTGCATACCGGTGCATCCGCTCACCGAGTCGGTCTCCATAGTGGGGAATTCTTCATACTGAGGACCAATAGCCTCATGCTAATTATGAAAAGGAACACGTTTCGTTGATGACAGTTTACAGTAACAGCTTTTATGTTTATTTTCTCAAACCCCTCTCGTCACTGATGCTCTTTATTCGCTGAGTCTCTCTTTAACGCTGCAGCCTGGGTGAGTCAGGTGCTGCTCGTAACGGCTGCAGTGCGACCGTGTCATTAATTAAAGTCAACGCTACCTCTACCTCCGTCGCCAAGGGAAACAAGACACGTCAGCAACGAGAGCAAAGGATGCTGCTGTCGTGGTGAAGGGAAGCATCTTGAATGAGATACAAGCACAAAGACACTCACTCTGGAGCGGCTGTGTATGAAGGTCCGCGTGATCTTCAGCATGTGCGTGTACTCGGTGAGCTCCAGGAGGTTCCGCCGAAGCTTCTCCTTGTTCTTCGCCACCTCGCTGAGCTCCATCTCCAGCCGCTGGAGCTGCTCCTGAACATCACACCGCTCAGTTACCACAGGCACCGCCAATTAATCATGTGACTGACAGCAAGGTACGACCATAAATCAAGACTGTGTAACATCTGGTGAGCGGCGGCCACTGTGGTTATGACAATCAGGGGAACAACTGTTTACCATGTCGCTAAAGTGCAAAGGGGTTTCAAATATCGCCAGAAGAGAAAATGAGTCATGACAGCAGATATATGACTCAGTAATGTCTTTGTACACCAACACTTACCAAGGTTTGTTAACATTAGCTACAATTAGCAATTATATTTCACTGGTCACAAGAGACCGAGTAATGCTGCAGCTGCAGAAACACTTTAAATTCGTATAAGGAAGAATGTATTATTCAAATCATTTGTCTCTATATATGTATGTATGAACATGTATTTATGTAATGTGTAGTGTGTGCTTGTGAATATATTTTGGTAAATGCAATAAAATATAAAGGTGGAAATAATTAACTGAATAATGATAACTAGAGCCCAACCGATGTATGAGCCTTTCACAGACATATTAATATCGGCGTTAATGATTGCCTATATGAATACTTTCATTTTACAGAATAACCAATGCAGATAATATGTGAACATATGTTTATATTTTCTTATTCAATTTCTATATGTTTGTTACGTGCATTATCAGAGCATCAGTACATTTAAATTCACACTATTGTCCTAATTATATAATATACTGTGTTATAATTGGTTTTTGGGAGCATCCAACTTATGTTGCACTTTTCAGAAACCTGGATAAGCCCTCAAGCTAAATGAAACCATATTAGTGTGGTCTGTAAAAACTCATCTAAAGTTTCAGGTCACTCTCAGACAGAAAGAGCCTAAACTTATGTTATGTAACCGTTCATCATAAAACATTTTTTTTAAAAGATGATAAAAGTGAAAGTCTGGCAACGCAGTGATGCAGATGATCACTTTTATTGTCTTTGTCATCTTCCATTACTGATGATTACATGGAGAAGCTAAAAACAGCAGAGTCAGGCAGCCAAAAACTAAAGTGGGCTTTCAGCTGCTGACGTGAATCAGTCTGTACAGACATCACAGACACGCTGGGTGACCTCCTGATGTCACTGGGAATTAGATGAGTTTTCCAGCCAGGATTCAATAACAATGTGTTCAGACATTGAGGAACCTGTATCATTTCATGGAATCTGGGATATTGGTGTGAATATAAACTTACTCAACTATATGTTATGAGAGGTGGGTGCTCAAATGGGGAAATCAGGTTGAAAATGAAACTTACCATGATCTCCAGGACTTGTCTGGGAGGTGGAGCGATGGGACTCTCTTCCTCCTCTGGAACGGCTATATGAGCCTTCTGGATTTCCCTCAGCAGATAACCTGTCGACAGAAACACGCTGATGTGATGGTTTGTTTTCGTGGTAATTACTCGATCACTGAAGTGTCAGAGCTGGCTGTGAAATCTTAAATCTCAGAGGGACCGTTCTGCAGAACACAATGGGCCTCGAGCTGCCTGCTATATATGATCAGCTGTGGGGGTGGTGTTATACGCTCAGGCTGCATCCACAGGAACCAGCCCAGGTGCTCCGCTCTCTTACCCAGAATCCTCTCCATCTCATCGCATCTCTTGATTTCGCTGACGAAGCGCCGCTGGAACGAGCTGACACTCGGGTTGAGCTGAAACCAGAGGAGCATCATAGGTCAGGTGGCGGCGAGATACCGCATCAGTCGATGGACGTGCATCGATAAATAGTCTTCTACTGGTTACATACAATATGAAAATGTTGCTTAAATACTTAAAAAAACTGTTTTCATGTACATCTACCTCATCACACAATAAGTACAACTTTAAACCAGTTATCTGTATAGATTTTATAAATAGATACATTTATAGACAGACAGACAGACAGACAGACAGACAGACACAGACAG
Organism: Hippoglossus stenolepis; assembly: GCF_022539355.2. Classification (NCBI taxonomy): domain Eukaryota; kingdom Metazoa; phylum Chordata; class Actinopteri; order Pleuronectiformes; family Pleuronectidae; genus Hippoglossus; species Hippoglossus stenolepis. The sequence goes on from NC_061500.1 coordinate 8,553,523, forward strand.
ACAGACAGACAGACAGATAGACAGATAGACAGATAGATAGATAGATAGATAGATAGATGGATAATTAGGTAGATAGATACGAACATTATTCTCTCAATGGCTACATACACTGTCTTTAAAACATCACAGACAGACAGACAGACAGACAGACAGACAGATAGACAGACAGACAGATAGATACATAGATAGATAGATAGTGGGAAAATAAATGGTTGGGTAAAATTAATTTATAGTAATTAATCAAATTGTTCTAGCTGACAGAGATTAGTGTGTGTGTGCATCATCCTCCTCTTCATCCTCCTCCTCCTCCTCCTCCTCGTGTATCTACTCACATCTCGGAACTCGACCAGCCCCAGTTCTCCCAGCTCACTGATGCAGTCATATTCAGAGCCGGACTGCAGGAACAGTTGCGCCAGACACATCTCCTCACTCCGGAACACCATCTTTATTCTGAGCCAGACAGTCCGCTCCGCTCCTTAGAATAAAAACCAGACAACCCGCAGCCGCTCACTGCGAACCGACGCAGGGCATCACAAATGCAACGAGTCTGCGCTTAGTCGCGTAAAACCCCCTTAACCAATTAACCTGGCCCCCGAGGGATTAATTATTCTCCATCGTTATTGACGCTTCTCGGGAGGGAACGTGTCCTCATTCTGTGTTTGTTTGGTTTCTCCTCTGCGCCTCTCGGTGTCTACGGCAGAAACAATAAGAAAACAAAGGCAGAAACCTCCCTGATGCACCTCCTGCGTCGAGCGACCGCAGCGACAGGCGTCATCCCGCGCGCTCCTCTTCCCCGGGAACACCTGTCATCCAGGCGCAGAAACACGCACAAGCACGCACACACACACACACACACGCGACGACGACGACGCAGAGAGACGAGCCGCAGGCAACAGGCTTCACTCCGACTCAAACCGTCCACCGGACCGAAGAGGCCGGACGCGTCCAGGGAGAGAAGCCGCGGACACACTCGGGCTCCGGCCTCTGCTCGGAGCTGCGTCGCCCGGCAATTGACACGGATTGCGTCTCCGGGGTTGCCAGGTATGGTCGCATCCCGCTAAATTACCCAAGAGTGGACGTGGCATTCACAGACACTGGCTAGATAGGAGATAACCCAATAATAACTACAACAACAACCATTATAATACTACTACTACTACTACTAATAACAGTTATAATACTACTACCAATAATAATAACAGCTATAATAATAATGATACTAATACAAATACTAGTAGTAACAATAATCTGTCCAATCAACATGTTATTTGTTGTAATTCAGTATAAAATGGTTTATTTAATCTCTTGATGTTTTGCTGCTCAAACCAAAGTCTGTGTGAGACAGAGACAAAGTGAAGATACAATGATCCACAATCACAAATAAAGAAAAACACAACACATCTTAACATGTATAATAAATATGATACAGTATATTCATCTCTAAAACGGACTCCTAAATCATTAGTATTATAATGCAAATTTAACATTTTTGGTTTTGGCATTCTTTGCAAAATTATATTACTATTATCCTATTTATATATATTTATAAAACGTCCTAAATAAGAATAAATACATATATACAATTATACAATGGTTGTCCCCTCGCTTTATGAAAAAATAAGCAGTAAATAAAACACTTAGACATGATTTACTTAAAACTCAATGAAACAGCTGTACTGTGTGTTAAGTTGTAATATTCTTGATTCGTCTACCCAGTAAACAAGTTGGTTCAGTCCCTTTGTCTCCACAATGTACAGTTTCTGTTTAACACGGGGGTTCGCACACAAACCTGGCAACCCGCGCATCTTCTTATTCTGTTCCATCACTGAAAGCAGCCCGACCATCTGCCCCTCTTTGTGTGAGAAATCCTTTATTTAAGCTGCTGGTGGTTATTTGATCATTTTAGCAGTTTAACACTAAATATTCCCTTGTCATTAATTATTACTATACGTTTTCATAAAGGCGTATTTCACATGAATGAGCGTCTTCTTGGTGAGACGGACAACACGCTGATGTGCTTTAAGAGAAAAAAATACACGACTCGACACAAATTACTCAAGAAATCTGGATATCATTGATTTAGTTGCATTTAAAAAAAAAAAAAAATCAGGTATCACTTAAACCCATGTCCCTGATCAGTGTTCGATACAGACGCCATTCTGTTTTATTAGTGCAACAATCAGTTTCCTTAACTTTGTTTTGACAGATGCTTTTAACCAAAGCAACCCTCAGCTAGGATTTGCTCCAGCCAGCCAGCCAGCCCCCCCCCACACACACACACGATGCTCAAAGTACAGGCGGTATAAATAATGGACGGATGGTGTTTAATAGGTCAACATTGAAAGACGTGTAAAATGGGACCAAATATAAAGAAATACTGACACCGGTGACAGCAGCTGATGTGGTCACCACATGTGTAGCAGACAAACTGCTGTGGAGAATGTATGCAAATCATCGCCATTTGTGCGTAACTTTGAATATAGTTTGTTTGTAGGTTTTACATGCACACATTTCCATTTGCTCATTCTACAGTGAGCTTAAGCCCTCAGACTCTGAGCCAGTCTGTTGAGCTCCTGTGACAGAGCTGTGACTGTGTCCAGGATCCTCTTCTTGTCCTTCTCCTCTAACCGCGCCTCGCATCTCTGAGCAAATCTGTCCGGATGCCACAGTGTCTGCTGCTTCTTGAGCATTTTACGAAACACCGGCACGTCCTTGCGGTCCACACCGTGCAGCATGAGGTCCACCATCTCCTGCACTGTACCTTTGGGAGCTGGCCAGGGGATGTCACTGTAGCTCAGCTTTGTGCTGCCCTCTGAGGAGCCACTCTGGAAAGTAGCTGCACACTTCTCGTCGTACCTGCGCTTCTTGCCCTGCCGAGTCTCTTCCTCTTTACGTGCTGCTCGAGCCAGATACTCTTCATGTTCCCTCTGCAGCTTCTCATGCAGCTCCTTGTGGCTTTGCGCCTGCTGCTCTTTATCTTGTTTACTCTTCTTTCTTTTCCATTCTGAAGACGACGCTGCCAGTCTTTGAGCTTCAGCATTCTTTTTATCGAAATATTCTCTCCTAATACGACTGGCCCAGTCCCCAAAATCTTCCTCGTCTTCATCAACAGGAAGAAAATTATCAGCTGTGAAAGAAATACAGCAACACTGTTATCATCAAGTGGAGAAAGTTGATGTATAGAATGTAACATCGAAGAAGGAGATTGAGCTTTACCGTCGTATACTCCAAACATTTCAGAGAACTCATCTTCACATTCACCAAACAGCTTCTCCACCCACTCCTTCTCAGGGTCTGCTTCAGGTGGACGACTCGGGTTCGCTGCCCTCTGTGAAGAATATAAAGAAAAGATGTATAAATATGATCCAACAACCACCACAGATCAAACTGTGTTCTAGTAACTAATGATGCTTAAGAAGACTGTTTTGAAATGCGGTTTTGTGACAGTGAGGTTGGATCAGCTATATAACCATGAAAAAAGGGGCAAACCCATCTGAATCTGTGAAGAGACGGTTAATTATGAGATATAGATGCCATATCAGCCTATTTTCCATTTTTTCATTACCACAAAACACAAACATTTTAATAAAGACCCCATTGAAATTCAAGAATTGTGGCCTAGATCCTCAACGCCGTCGATGAACGAAGGCTGACAGACATCGTCCATCAGCCCGACCCTACGAGATAGTGATAATTTGTCAAAATTAAGTTAAACAACGTATCATTGGCACTTTTGCTGCTGACAAAACTCCATTTCAAACCGTCAGGCCTCTTCGGTGTGATGATGTGCTACTTTAAAACCACTGTGACTTTAAGTGTTGAAGTATTTATGTGGGGGAAAAGGCTATTAGTGGGTATTTTACACCATATTCTTATATTTCTGATGTAAATAGCAGCCCTGCAGTTTATGGTGAGAGCTTGATTCTCCTGTTTACCTCTGGGTGTCTCATGAAACCCAGCAGGTCCTCGGGTGTGACTCCAGCCCGGTTCGGGACAGTCATGGCCTCTGGACAGCTCTGCTTCAGGGGCACAACCAGGTCATCATACGCTGAGAGAAAAATCAACAAAATAAATATGAATACAACAACCAATAGAATTAAAATTCTACACCAGCTCCCCCCCTGTCCTGCTCACCTGTCTTCCCGTGTTTGAGGGCCATGTTGGCCGCGGTGTGTAGCGTCGTGTCTCCTTTATGGTCCCTCTGGAGGACATCGGCTCCGTGCTCCAGCAGCAGCCGCAGCACGGCGTCGTCTCGCCGGCAGCAGGCGAGGTGCAGCGGGCTCCTCTGCCGCTTGCCCTGGGAGAAGTTCACCTCCAGGTCCCGGTGCTTCCTCAGGTACGACTTCAGCTTGGGTAGACTGCCCTCCTCCACGTACCTCCACACCCGCTTCTGCTGGCTGGACACCATGCTGCAGAGGACGGATTGTTATTGTTGTTATTTTTACGATTTAGCTTGAATACGTTAGCTTCAAAAAGGCCTTTGAACTTCCGGGTTGTCTGTAAAATAGCTCCGACGCTAGCAACGGCTGGGTCACAAAGGTTCCGGGGACGGGAAGTTTCCGATGCTGGCACTAGATGTCACTGTTGACCTATTTCTAAAGCAGAAATACATTGATAAAATAAACGTGTGTCTCATGGCACTGTGCAGAGTGAAAAAACAAACAGAAACTGGTCAGGATGCTGTGAGATGTAACTTTTACTCCTTCCCCCTCTTTAATATAGGAAAACAAAGCCCTTCTGAGTTCTTGGTTTACTGGAAACTGAAGCGTTTGGCACCACACTGATGTTTTTCATACTTTAATGACTCCGTTGACACTTTCTTCATGACTAATAGTTCAGTATTCATCAGCCCTCCCTGCTCCCTGTGGTTTTCTTGGGCCTCGGCATCATGTCAACACCCCACCTGTCAAGTAAAGCTACGTCTGTTTACCTCTAAATCATCCAAACCGCTTTTTTGTAATGTACTCTGGGATCTCACAGTTATTTGATCATGCATTTTAAAGTTCCAGTTCATAATATTTCTTCACGAACTGCTTTATGATTTGTTATGAATTGTTGCAATATCCATTCTGTCTGTGTAATACAATGGTTCATGTGCAATCTATCCACTGTGTATATTAGTTTTTATTCCGTTCATATTTTTCTATATTTTCTATATTTACTTACACTTAATGTCTCTTGCTGTGGTAAAAGCAAGAGACATTGTATTTATTAGACCCTGTGGGACTAATAAAGGAGTATCTTGTCTTATCTTAAGAGTGTAGCTGCACACTGACACATCTGTTAATCTGCCTGCACTGTGAACTACAGCAGGAGGAATGAAGAAAAACATTATGCAGATGCACATTTTGACTTTGAATAAACTTGTAACCCACCGGGAATCGTTTCCTAATTTGAAACAAGTGCTTTTATACAGTTCACTTACTTCTATTTTGTGTCATGCCTTGTCTCCATCTCCACAGCTCACAACTGAAAATAGGGAACTTACACAGATACTTTTTTGATGATGCATGGCCAATTTCAACTCTCCAGAAAATTGATTGCATATGCACAGTCCGACTTTTAGTAATCCGAGGGCCACTGTGGGAAAATATTTCGCTATGCATATCTTATTGTTACTCCTTCTGAATGATTCACTTCTGATTCACGGACCAGGAAGATGTATTTCTGGGGTTTCACATGAAAATGCTGGTTTCACATCCATCTTCAGAAGAAGAAAAGTTTTTCAGAGCTCTGTTTAAGATAAAGAAATGAGAGTGTGATTTTGAGACAGCACAATCTTGGGAATAATCATGATCCAATTTGCAACTGACACAAGCGTGATGTGAAAACGTATATATAACTTCACTGGACATGTGAATGGATATTGTGCATTTCAACTTTTAATCTATATACATAAATACTTAAAATTGACTTTTAAGAATTTAGGTAACATTTTGAGGGGATAAAATCAAGTCCGATACAAATTATTATAAGATCTTAAAGAATTAAAGATTTGATTTGATCCACATAGATTCATTTGAGCCACAATCCTCAGAACAAACATTTTAACATGAGACATACATGTTTAGATGAACTGATCACACACACACACACAGTTGGAACATGACTTAGATACAACGTTCTCCTCTGTGCTCTCCAGTTACCAACTAAACCAGTGAAAACTGTACCTCAGAGCATTTCTTGGTGATGTCCTAAAGTAGGATGCATACAGGGATTTCTTACTTGCTTGTGTCGGCAGCTTTCTTTACCTGTGATGCCTACATCAGTGCAGCTGAGCCTCTGAACTGGCTCGGTCCTGCTGCAGATGACAGGGCGCCCATTTAGGCCTGAGCGAGCGAGGGATGCACAATAGAGAGGATAGAGGAGGGAATGAAGGGACGCACTGTGCACTGTGAAGAGGATGATCAAGTCCGAGTCTCACATAAACCAAGATCCGGAGTCTCCCAAAGCTTGGGCACATCCGCTCTTTTTTTTTTGCTTTCGGAAACGACGTGTCTCCACTAACGATGGCCGTCTCCTGTGAAACGACAGATGAAGAGAACAGAGGGATGAGGGAAAGAGAGAGAGATGTCTCATTTGTCATTTCAGGTGGTTTGCATGAGTTGCATGTCTGCCACTATTTTTTTTTTTACACCTTTATTGTCTTATTTATGGTATCTTTTCAGTTCAAACACTCAGAGAAGATAACATTTCTAATAGTTGGACTGATAGCTCACCAACTCAATGCAGAAGAGTTTCTTAAACAAGTACCCATGTCCTTCAAGACCTCAGGTGGAGCATGCATCTCTTGCAGAGGGCCCTAAAAGGAGGAAGATGCCTCTGAAAGACAGGATTTCCCCGACCAGGAACCTCTACCTTGCCCACCCTCCTTTTGTCTTTCCTGCCTGGCCTGCTGACTCCTTTCCTGTCTGTGAGGTCTTGTCGTCCTGCAGGGACTCTGCAGGGAGGAGCGCCGAAGGACCGGGCAGCAGGAAGCCTGGGGTCCTCCAAGACGCTCCGGGGGTCAGCATCTCATCCTACCACGGCGCGGTCAGACCAGGCTCAAGGTCCGGTCTGCTGGCTGCGTTTATCCAGCCTCCATTGTTAGGAAAGGGGAGAAACATGTGCAAACTTCCTCTGTCTATTTTCTGCTCGACCTGGTTTATTGGGTTTTCAATTTATTACATGTCGACTGGTGCTTCTGACAGGAGCAACGCCTGGCGGCAAGCCTGATTTACAATAACACAAAGACACGAGCCATTTGTCACCCATTACTATGACAATGAATGGGTTAAGGTGGGCCCCTCCTATAGAAACTCTCCCTTCTTACGTCTGCATGTCGTTTAATTGATTTACATTATGTCCCTGTCTAGTGGAGAGTTGGGGTTTCACCTTTTTCATTGTGTCTTTGTTGACTGAATGTCTGGAGGCGCAGAGGTTTTCAAGTTCATCCAAACCTGAAGGGTCAGTTTGAAAATGAAAAAAGAAAACAAAAATATATATGTATCTGGTTTTGTAAAATTACTAATTAAGTTATACTAGTATGATTTGTACATCTTTAAATACTCGTGGATAAAAGGCAAAGAAGTGTGGGCAGTGCCGGGGAAATTCCATATTTTGCTTAAAATAGAGGCGAAAAGAAAAATAACATAATCTAACAGATCAAAACAGGCATTAAAACAAAAGCCTTTCTTCCAATGTTAATGCACTAGTACTTTTTATTTCATTAATTTAAAAAGTTTAAAAAAGTGCAGTATGTTGAACCCACAGCTGTTACTTGTGCATTAATGCTACACTGTCGGCCTCCTCACATTTTATTTCTTAATCCTCCAGATCTTCCCTTTAACTGCCATTGAAAACCATTTAATCACATTTTGGAAAGTGGTGATTTCAAGCTGGAAGAGCTCTCATCTTTCACAGCCTTCAGTGCATCTGTCGGCTTTATTTTAAAACCTCTGTCAGTTGCTTCGATGAACATTTTTCAATAAAGGCTTCAAAAAAGAACCAACAATGAAATATTCCCTAATATGCACACAAATTTTATATTATCAAATATAACTTCTTTTTTTAAAAACCTGTAAGGATCTGTTTAATGCTGTGCTGGTTGTTTCATTTTGTACATGTTGTGATATGACAGAATCAAACAAATGCAGTACCATTAAAAGTGCAGTATTTCCCTCTGTAATAGAATCGAGGTATGTAGTAGCTGTAAATAATAGTCTGTAGGCAAAGTACTTTAAGAATGTAGTGAAGTACAATACTTGAGTATGTACTTAATTAATTTACACAAATGGAAAAACGACAGTAAAAGTTTACAGCGACTTGTATTTGCAGAAACTATACAGTCTATCTTGTGAAACAAAGATCTACACACATTTACAGTTTTACATAACTTCTGTTTGATAAGGATAATTTAAAAGATATTTAGTGGTTAGAATTGGTTCTGGATTTTCTCCAGAGGTTTCCTTTCACACATGAGCCATGCAGCGAGAGGTTCTCCACTCAGGGTTGGTGCAGCAGACAGAGACAGAATGGAACAAATTAATTCTACTGCAGAGATCGCCTGTTTGTGTTCACAGTACATCAACACCAACATCGGCCCTCATCACTAAAAGCTCTGTTGACATCTTCATCAGTGTCTTCTACGTGTTTGGCTCCGCTTTTGCACGCAGAGTTATTTGTTTTCGGCTCCTCCGGACTTTATACCCGGGGGACTGGCCGGAGAAAGTCTGCAGAAAGTCTGGAGGCTCTCACTTGGACATTTGCGGTCACACATACGCCTCCTCCGGAGAAAGTCCCGGAGGAGTTCAGTGCATGTCTGAAAGCAGCTGGACAACATTCAGTTAGTGAATAAAAATACAGTTGTATCAGATGTTAACCGTTGTCAACAAGATACTATTATGGACATAATAGTCATTAGTGGTTTGAGTTGGTTCATTTCATGGAGCTTTAATTTCCCCCCTCAGGTGTGTTTTCAGTCAACAAGAGCAGTTGTGTTTGCAGAGACAGTCTCCAACAATCACAACCACCACATTACCAATACAGTGATCAATGTTATTTACTAAATATTGCAAAAAGAACGGTTCACGTCATCTTCTTTTGTTTGTGATTTTTTTCCTGGAGATGTTCTTGTTGTTTGTCACGTCTTGGAAATGGAGCTAGTACTGTTTATACCCCGCGGCAACGCTGCTGCCAGTGTAGACACACTTCATTTTCACACTCTGTTATTACAGAGGAATGAAAAACATTTGTGAAATCATTTCTGAACAGCCAGTGCTCTCTGCAGACAGGCACCCGGCCTGACGAGGACCAAAGGGTATAAATCTTTTCCCCTCTCTCTCTCGGGGCAGCTTTGGCTGGGCAAAGTTCGTGCCATGAAATCTTTGGTAACACGATCGCATCGGCTTCATAAAACTTGAAAACCATGAAAATAATCTATCCAGATTGTCTTACAGAGAGGGCTTTGACTTTGATGCTGACAGGTGGAGGATAATGTGACATGTCATCTTGTAAAAAAGAAAAAAACTAGCCGCTGCATGGCATTTTAAAATGTACTGTATGTTGTTTCACCAATAAAACATGTGCAGGCTCCAGATGGCTGGACAGAGCTAATTCAATTCACCTCTGCCTATTTTTAATGCTTTTATGTTAGCGTGTTACATAAAAACTTTCTAGACTCAGCTTGGAAGATCTATTTAACACAGGTTTTTGCTTTGCATGTCTGTGTTTGCGCCTCCCGGCTGGGATCAGATTAAGGGGAGCTGAGACCGTGGTGGTGAAGGAGGAGGAGGCCGAGGGAAGGTCGCAGCAGCTGTTGCATTTCTCTCTCTTTCACGTGACGTGAGAGCCTTCAGACGTCACCTGTCCCAGCATTAAAGATGCAGATGCACTTCTTCTCTCCAGGAGGAGTTCAGCGTTGGTCACATTGAGGCCCCTGGGGGAGAAAAAAAAGGCCCTCTGTAATTGTACTTCTGTAATTGTGACTGATTTGGACTAAGCCCCTCTCATCAACAGGTATTACACAGGCACAGTGAGTCGACTCCCACTGCAAATCAGTGAGCGAGGATTTATCCAATCCCCCCGTCTCCCTGCTGTTGCTGAATATATCCTGTAAAAAGCTCATTACGGTCAGAATTGGTTAATCACTGAATTCTAATTTAAAGCTCAACGACCTGCTGTGGTTTTTGTTTGCTGAAAACAATACATTTGATTGTAACACAGCAGAGTTTGATGTTTAAAATGTGGGTTGGGACTCTTTCTAGCAGTTGTGGTAATTAACCCTAAGACTTCTGGGACAAAGCCAAACGTCCCGTGCTTGATCCAATTTAGGAACTTTTGTGCTCGCTGATTGTTTGTGCTCGCTGATTGTCGGGAGAGCAGAAGAAACAAATACATCAGGAGGAGGAAATAGAAGTCCAACGTGCATTTCCTGCAGAGACGCATGCTTTGATTCTCGGGCCCTGCAGAACACAATGGTTGTTGGACTGCCTCCCCCCCTCCGCAGCACCAACAGGAAGAAGTACATTCACTGGATGGGAGAAAATACATTCCAGCGACCAGACTTAACCATCACAAGTAACAGAGGGACACCAGAGAGAGGAGTTTTGTTTTTAAGCACCATTTTTTTTCCTGTTTTATTACAAAATCATAGACATTGGATTCAAAATACTGTGTATTCACAAAAAATGCTTTCATGTATTTGTCAGGAGCAAATTCATTGTCAGTCTGACGATCAACACACACGCAAACTCATTCCTTCACACACACATATACACACACACACACACCAACAGACTGTCGAAGCAGTCACCTTTTAATTGGGCCCTGCACCAGCCTGAAAACATTTGTCAGCTGCCATCTGTCTGTCTGTCTGTCTGTCTGGGGACTCCCAGCCCTTCCCCGTCTCTCCTTACAACACCCTTATCACACTCGAACACCTCTCACCGACTGGCACATCCTTCCTACACACACACACACACACACACACACACACATACACACACTCTCTACACTGCTGGCTGTGATGCAGATACTACAGACTGGAGCTGGAGAGCGGGACGGTCTGGTGGGTTTCACACCTCAAGTGCTTACAAATGAAAACACGAACAGCAGGGGGCACATGTATGAGTATTTGACGACAGGGTTTCAGAGTTCAAAGCTCAGCACTTTGCATCAAGTCCACATGGGAGAACTGAGAGGAACTCATGAGTGTGTTGTCCTGTTTTTTAAAAATACATTCCACTTTTTCAAAAAAAAAATATAAATCATTTCATTTCTTGGTCCCTTGGTACAGTTTTGTCTCCCTGCAGCTGAAAGTAGGAGCTGGGGTGTGGCGGGACCCAAAATCCACAAGCCTGACGGTCACCTTGTAGTCCACAGAGGGGGGGTCGGAGGATGACTCCCTGGACGACCTGTGAGGAAGCACCCATCAGCTGCACAGTTCTGATTCACCTGCATTGTCCTGCATCTTTCACCTCTTCCCCAGCATGCCTCTGGGCCCCCCAGCAGACGTCACACCTTGGTGGCCAGGGACTGGGCCTCTGTCTTCTGGGAGGACAGGGAGCTGGCTGGGCTGGCGTGCAGGGACTTCTTCAGGTTGAGGAGGCACAGGCACTGGGACCTGAAGCGCAGGTCGAAGAAGGCGTAGAGGAAGGGGTTGAGGCAGCTGTTGATGTAGGCCAGGCAGGTGGCGTACGGGTGGGCCAGCAGCAGGAAGCGCAGGAAGGCACAGGTGGCGGGGAACAGGTCCAGGTAGGAGAGGGCGTCCGCGCTCTTCACCAGGTGGAAGGGCGTCCAGCAGGCGGCGAACACCACCACCAGCGTGGTGATGATCTTCAGCAGCCTCCTCTTGCGCTGGTCCTCCTTGCGCAGGGTGTTGAAGTGGCGGGTGACGGTGCAGCCGATGAAGCCGTAGCACACCATCATGGCCAGGAAGGGCAGGAGGAAGCCCAGCGCCGAGGAGGAGATGCTGAGGCCGGCGATCCACAGGTTCTCCTCCTCCTTGGTGGTCAACACCAGGCTGAAGTCCATGGCGCAGGAGGTGCGGTTGGTGCTGGGGTCGTCCTTGGTGGTGCGGAACAGCAGGGTGGGCGCGGCGAGGACCCCGGACAGCATCCAGATGCCGATGAGGCAGCCCCGCGTGTGGCCGCGGGAGCGCAGCTGGTTGCTGGACAGCGAGTGCACGATGGCCAGGTAGCGGTCGAAGCTCATGCAGGTGAGGCAGAAGACGCTGGCGTACATGTTGAGCAGCACCACGTAGCTGCTGATCTTGCACAGGGCCACCCCGAAGGGCCAGTGGTAGCCCATGGCGGTGTACACGGCCCACAGGGGCAGCGTGACCACGAAGGTGAGGTCAGCCAGGGCCAGGTTCCCGATGTAGACGTCCGCTGCGCGCCGCTTCCCCTGCGCCCTCCACACGGTGAAGATGACCACCCCGTTCCCGGAGAGACCGAGGATGAAGATGAGCATGTAGAGCACCGGGATGACGGAGTAAGAGGGGGTCCACTCCGAGTAGTCACACATGGTGGAGTTCTCCGACTCGTCGTACTCATAGTAATCATAGGTACCTTCAGTTGACTCCATCTCTATTGTCTGCTTTCCCTTTGGATAAAAGTCTGGTATGTCCACAGTGGTTGACAGCTCTGAGCTCTGTTGCTTCATGTGTGATGTGTGGACCTTTATATACCCCCTCCCCTTCACTTGTACCGTCCCAGGATGCCCCCTCCTCTCCTCCCCTCCCACTGCCCTCCTCCTCCTCCTCCTCCTCCTCCTCCTCTCTGCTCTGAGGAACATGCTCTGTCACTACACACACACACACCCACCCTCCTCTTATCATTAATATTCACTATCTCCTGCAAAGTGAAGCCACTTTAACATGAGTTAAAACACCAGACGTTATTTTTCAGAAATTGTTTTTCAAGCATAAATTATGGCTTTCAAGAGAAATACAAAACCACAACTATAATTGCCAAACTTTTTTCCCCCTCCTCCCTGGAATGAAAGTTGATTATTAGACATGTTTGGACGGTGGCCCACAAGTCAAGTCCGGGCATGACAGGTTTCATGAGGTGCAGTCAATTGTAATGACAATCGAGAGTCGTTCTGGCACCGGAGCACTTTGCTGAGACGGAAGAGGCAGCGGCATTTACATCTCTATGTGTTTTGTTGTCATGTCCCCACATGTCCAAACAATGTGCAACCACACACTGCAGACAAGAGTTTGTGTTCAGCTCTGAGGAACTGGAGGTTAGACAAAGACAACTTTGACCTCACACCTGAAAATGAAAATATACAAGCTTCAGCAAGAAGAGACAGATGTTCCAGCCTTAATTGAAATACAAAATATGATTTCCAATCTATTTAAACGTTTTAAAACTAACTAAAATGATTTAAAATTAAAGAAATGTAGGTAAGAATGATTTTTTAAAAGAAATGTTACTATATTTTCTTATAGTGGAGATAATCATTAACATACATTTTGGTATCACTGTTCAAAACAATGTTTAAACATGCCCCATAAAGAACAACAATCTATTTGATATATGCAAAATGAGACATTCATTAAGGGCAGAGGTAAAATATGATATAATCACTGAGATATAACAATAAATTACTACAAATTAAAGATCTATCATATGTTTATGCGCTTATCATCTGGCTTTGGCTTTATTATTAAAGCCTTATCTTTAATTTTAAAACTCAAACGTATCCGACAAAACAAGTACAACTGGGGCACATAATGTAATTTAGCTCGTCTTCCACATTTTTATCAGTACTTTTATCCTTTTTGGTCAGAGCATTTTTATCAGTACTTGTGTTTCTGCTTGTTATATTGATTTACACAGAAAACAAATGCTAGGCTATAAACTGCTTTGCAGAACAATGCATTTACCTGTTTAACCTCACTAAAGCTGCTTTCAGACATGTACTGAACTCTGGATATTCTCCTGAAATTATCCGGAGGGGCTGTATGTGAGAACGCAAATGTATGTGTCATTTGCTCTGGACATTCTGTGGAGCTTTTCCCGCCAGCCGCCTTTCAGGAGCATGTCCAAGAGAGTCCGTGTGAGAATACTGCAGAACATCTCAGAAGTGTGGGCGTGTGAATGGCGCAAAAACAAGCACAAAAAGAAAACAAACACAGTATCTCTGGATAAAAAAAAAGGTGGATGCCAACTTGGAAAGAAAACAAGATTGTTGGGGATAAGGGCCGACAGCGGTGCCAAGGAGCTCTGAACAAAAACACATGATTTCCGAACCTGAATTTGAGTTTTTCATATGTTAAAGAAAAGTAAAGAAAGACATCATCAGCATCGCTTTCTCCTCCGCTGAGCCACAGGAGACATTTAACCCCTGTGAACTACTTCCCATTACCTGATGTTTATGTGTAAAACTACTTCCCCTTTGCACTTTACATCCATTTCCTCTAAAGTAAAAATATATTCAGAAACCGCCAATACTCATCTCCAACATACTGTCACATAAAGGAAACTGCTGAGGTCAGATTTTCATATTTAAGTCCATCGTTCCTGCAGGTTTTGATAAGTTTTCACTGAACGGGTTCTATCCTGAGATCCACATAGAGACTGTAGAGTTCTACGCACAAATGGATTAAGTCAAAAATGAAATTTTTAAAATTTGTATTAGAAATGTTTGCATGCATGTCTGCTTATGACAAAACAAAATGTTTATATTTATGTCTGTATATGACAAGGTAAATACAGTTAGTATAAATTACCCCAAAGTTTCCAGTTTATTCCCATTAATTCCCGTATATTCCCGTTAATTCCCATGGCAAGTTTCCAACTTTGAATATTCCCGGAATTTTGCAACCCTAGTCACGCTCCTCTTTTCCTTCTGTTCTTTCCCGTCTCTCGGGTTGGATTTGTCGGCCCAGGTGGGACGGCTCACTCTCCAGCCTGCTCCGTCTCTCAGCAGAGCGGCAGCAGTGGCGCCGGGGCACCAACCAATAGCCAAAACGTCTGCATCACTCAACAATCTTTTCCTCCTCCAATCCCTTCCTCCAATCCCTTCCTCCACCCCCCCCCCCATCTCTGCCTCCTCCATCCTCCCCTCCCCGCTCATCTCCGTCTTCCTCCGTTTACCAAGATGAGGATTGATTCCCGTCCCCTCTGCTCCTTCCAGCGTCATTTACTCTCATGGAGCAGTTTGTTGTTGCCAGTTATTGTGATGCGCTCTGGTGGTGTTTGATAATCAAGCTGATGTGATTGTGTTTGTGCCTCCACCCAAAGCTCTGCCCACTCGTGCTCCGCTTAATTGTCCGTTTCCAGCTCTTTGTCCGTCCGGCTCCGTGCTGCAGAACAGGAAAAAAGCAAAGTGAAGTGAATCAAGCGAGCTTCCTATCTTCAGCCTGGCGGGACCCAAGTCTGTTTTTAGCTGCGTTCGTTGACAGGGGATGTGAATCTACGGCTAAATAAAACAGAAGGCCTTGATGAAAAGTCCACCCACACACTTAGTCCAAAATCCCCTCATCAGGGGAGTTGGGGAAAAAACATGAAATCTCCCTTTTTTATTTGATGGGGACCTTTTTCATGCTCAACACTGTCATGGCAGTAAGCAATTATTTTTCTCACTTCTCCCTTAGAGTCACATGTTCCAATAGGACTGATCCTGAGCCTCTTTGCAGAGCATCCACCTCTTCCCTCAGCACCAGAGACCCACAGCATTCAGCCGATGTTTGTCCTCCGGGTCCCACCTGTGTCTCAGGCCGATTGTTGTTTGTGTTGTTGTTGTCCTCTCATGTGTGGTCCTGCGCTGTAAACCACACACCGTGACGTTCCTTGTGATTTGCGCAACATTCAACCACAGCGAGGTGTCATCTATCAGCGATGAGTGAGCTGCAAACTCATCTGGAGAAAGACGAATACTTTCTTCTCCAGGTATACACAACAGCAGAAAATACACACAATCACAAACACAGACACACAAACTACAGTGACAGTCTGTCTGCAGGGCTGCATAGCGTCCTTTTGATCTTTAAATCGTGTCCTTGTGTGTTTATTGGCCTGTTTTTGGTGATACTTGCAGGGCCAAAAGAGCGTGAGGTGTGTGTTCTTGTTGTTTAGGTGTGTGTGTGAGGGCCTGTGGGGGTCTGACAGTCGTTTGATGTGTGTGTTAAGCTGTTGCAGACCACATGCACGAGGGGAGCCCCTCTGTGACGAGACAGCTGGTTCCTCGGGGCTTTTTAGCTGCGATCCGACCGACTCTGACTCATACCCCAGTTCTACGATGACATTGCACGTCAGAATGCATCACCTGAGAGCAGCTTGAAAGCAGCGATGAGAGACGGACCCTCGGGCGAACACTCACCGAGCCATCAGTCTTACCAAACCAATCGTATCAACAGTCTGATCTGAACTTTGAATTATCTGGATGCGCTGTCAAAGCTAACACTCCGAGCACAGCTGGGGAGCTGGAACAGTTGGTTGTTGTTGCCGCCTGCTCCTCTCCATTAGCCTCCCTCGGCTCCTTTCAGCAGGGACGACGAGGTGATTGACACCAGCTTGTCAGACACAAAGGCCACGGGGACGGAAGACGTTCACGCCTGCTCTCACCGCTCCAGTAAAGACTAAACTCAACTTTTACATCCATCTGAAAACTGGGTTGAACAGATGGGTTTTTGTTTTCTTTTAGAGTTTTTAGATATATTTTCAGATATAACAACCTTTGCAGGGAAACACCAAGGCCCAAAAGTCCCCTTGACTTCGATCAAGCTGCACCAAAGCAAACACACAAATAGATATCAGTCCCCTAAAGGTGCCTGATTATTTTCATCAAGATCCACTAATTATTTGCTCAGAAACAGTGAAAAAGTGGAAAAAGCTCCTCTCTGACCCATCCCTCATCCGTCCACCAGGTTTCATGGAAATCTGTTCAGTTTTTTGTTTAATCTTCAAACGACCAACTGACGGGGGTGAAAACTATAATATATACAGTAATTTGAAAAAAATGTGTATTTACGTGCACAAAGAGAACAAATAAATAAGGAAAACAGTAAAAAAAAGTTGAAAAGGGTATTTGGGATGTAGTGCATCATTGCAACACCGTCATTCTACTTAAGTTTGCATTTTGGCAAAATTTGCAGATAACTCCTCAAAACCACAATAAAAACAATCAGTACACCACAATTTCAATGTGGGATGAAATCGAAAACATGATAAATCTGCTGCTTTGCCTCCTCATAAATTATCGATTTAAAATATTTTTTACTGGAAAAAAAAAAACCCATCGAAGTCCTATTACTTCATCACACATCTGATGAACTTCATCAACAATCAGGAAGCAGCCACGGTGCAGTCTTTTTGCTGAGCTTGTGTCTCTATTATAACGGTTCACTTGTTATCAGCTCACATGCATTGAGTTTCAAGATATTTCCATGAACTTAAAGACACAGATGACCTTACAGCCCAGCAGCATATTCCTCAGTCAGAATATCAGCAGCTACAGACACAGGGACGTCTAATTTGAGGTCTGTGTTTGTGGGTCAGTTGACCGGGAGGCTCTGTTGATACGACTCTTCCTGCTTTCAGCGTGTTGTTATCTTCCGAGTCAGGAGCAGCAGAACAGAAATATTTATCAAATATGAACGTAAGGACAGGAGAGGGAAATCCAAAATTTTTTTCACGAAACGGTCAGGAATAGCGCGGACTTGCGCTCGAGGTCACCAGTGGAAATATAAGTACGAGGAGAGAAAGGCAGGAGGAAGGGGTGGGGGGGGGGGGGTGGCTCCTCCTTGTCTTTTACGTAGTGCAGCTGAGAAGAGGGAACAAAAGAGAGAAGATCATTTTTCATTTATAGAAGCAGTGTGGTAACACTGCGACTGCGAGTCCTGACAACCGTATTCTGTTTACACCGACAATGACTTTGGTGTTGGGAGTTTTTTCAGTGTTAGTCAGGTGATGAGTAATAATGAGGTTTAAAGCTAAGAGACGATGTAAAACATAAACAGTGACAGTGACAAGCACCAACCTTCTTCACAAAGATGGTGGGATGACTTATGTTGGTGTTGAAAATGTTCATAGTTCTCTGCACTGTATTTATTATCTATAGAACTCATTCAATTCTAAAATATATAATGAGGAATCTTGGGATCTTGTTAAGCACCAAAACGTTTGACTTTTTTTTGTTATATAATGAATGTGTGGCTTTACATTTTGTTTTAAAGATGTCTGTCTGCAAGCCAGCACCTCACGAAATGCATGCATGCAAGAAATTAAGATAGTGAACATGTGATACCTTCTAAACATCTGTATAGTAGCATTGCCATTGAGATCATTAGCATGCTGATGTTAGCAACCAGCTCAAAGCACTGTCGTACTTAAAGATGCATGACGTGACAGCTCCCCCAAAAGTGAAGCCGAATGGTCTCGATCGCCACCTGGTGGCTGGCTGCAATAAAGGTCAAAAAGCCCGGCTCCTCCGTGTTGATAAATTGAACTTGGACTAAACTAATAGGTGAATTTCTCAAAGATGGTTTCTGTTATTTTAGGTAGTCCTTACCACAATGATGAATTTAATTAGTGTGATGCTATAATTATTTTGATTTTAAAATACGGTTATTTCTCCTTTTATCATTTGAAGCTATCAGAAATGATGTAAAGGGGGTAAAGCGTGTATTTGATATTTTGTCCTGTTCACTCCTATGATGGAGGACAAAGCAACACATTTTCAGGTGCACGGTTGGAATCCCACACTCTTCTGCTTTACTGCATGACACTGAGTTTAAAGCCTCGTCACTGCACTCAACAAACCCATCCAGACAACGTTTAAAAATAGAGATAAGGTCTTCCCTGATGTATAAACACAGACAAAAGAAAACTGCAATAAAACCGGCAACCACGTTTTCCTCTTCCTGTACAACCTACAGGCGAGAAACTTTCCTCTGCTGCTGCTGCGCTCCTGCTGCTAAAGAGGATGTTGGACTGATATTATTCACAAAACCGTGTGAAACAGTGATGAGTCAGAGAACAGGAGGTACCGAGGTCTAAAAGCTGTGTGAAGGACTCTGCTGGACTTTATCCCTCACATGTAACAGGAACCATTTTAAGGATTTTTTTATGGCTGTGCAGACTTCACAGAGTTCTGAAACACAAGCCTCACTCACAAACACACACACACACACGCACACACTCAACAATCCTACATGTCCACACACACTATACGTAACACCCATGACTACACTGGATGCAACACAATCAGCTATTGTAACTCCAAACCAAAGGTCTTGATGCTCATATGCTTTTGTCATTAGTCTCAATTATAACAGGCTACGAGGTCACGAGCTGACACACACACACACACACACACACACACACACACACACACACACACACACACACACACAATGCACGTATTGATGAAGAAATTAGATTATATATAACTTTTTTGTTGCAGCTGGTTCTGAAAGTTGTTCCATTAAATACAAATTTGGTTTACTGCTTTAGAAATAATAAAAGACCTAGACAACTTGTAAGGCTTGTTGCAAACACTATGCATATAACAAAAATATGTATTAACCACATACACGGACAGAAATTCACTTTAAGGTAATAATAAAGTATCTTTCTCCTGGACATGGTGAATGCACATTTCTATTCAGCACTCAAGACAGCGGATGTAACCACAGTGAATAATACTTTCATTATTACACTTTTTAGTAGTCATCATAATTCTGTTTTCATTATTTCAACATATTACGTGTTGTGCAAGAACATAAATGTGAGTTAATTGAATTTGTTTAATTTATTTCCCAGCTCTAGGTTGTAATAAACCTGAATTTATGCTGAAAACTTTAAAGCTCAGTATCTCTAACTATCCTGAAAGCATGTAGAAGATCACTAAGTGATTATAAGATCGTGTTTTTTGAAAATTGAGCAACTTCTTTTTCTTTTTTTCTGTCAAGCAAAACGTCCAAATCTTTGCTTGCGTGCTGTTTCAACCAGTCAGACGTTTGTGTTAGCATTACCATTCACTCCCCATCAATATCTGCTCGTCCCAGTAAAAGTCTGCCCTGGTTTATCAGGAGCAGAGCAGGTCTCCCACTTTATCTTGCATGCACACACATGCACACACACACACACACACATCCCTGTGTATCCTCTCTGAGCACCCGGTTTCCTTGCCGGGGGGGAAAGAGAGGACTGGATGGACGGGAAGAGAGGAGACAGTGGGGATGTGACACAACAATGGCAGGAAGTGACTTCAGATCAATACAGATTAGTGGGAAAGACACCAACACAGCAGCACGGAGCGAACAAACAGCCCCGGTGAGGAGATAAACATGCAACGCAAACAGAGACAAGTTAATGTTGCAAGACACAAAGGCACGAGATCCAGATCCGCAAGCATCATCAACAACCTAATATGAGTTATACAACAAAACACCAATTTGACCAATTTTACTGCATGTTACACTCTAAAAGTGCATTGCAGGATAAATACACCACTGAATGACAATCAAACATTTCCCAGTTATCTTCTCAACCTCTGTTATTGTATTAAAAACTGCAATGGTTACACACTATCCCATAGAGAACCGCTGGTGTAGTTATTTTATAAAAGTTATGAAGCCTATCTCTGTATTTCAAGTGTGCACATTGACAATAATGACCTCCACCAAGGAGGAAATGCTTCCTTCGCTGTTTGTTTGTAAGTCAGCAGGATTACGCAAAAACTGCTGCACGGGTTTACCACGAAACTTGGTGGAAGGAATGCGATATGGGTCAGGGAAGAATCTATTCAATTTTGGTGAGGATCCGCATCAAGAGGCGGATCCAGGATTTCTTTTTCACCCTTTGAAACATTGTGCGATAGGGAATTTTTACATTTTCAAGGATTTCCCAAGGGAACCATGGATCCAGATGGGGAAAAAAATCATAAAAAAATTGGCGGATGTATGTGCCATTCCAGTTCGTTATTTAACAGCTTCAACAGCAACAACTATCAATAAGTTGCGTATAGTCCACTTTTCTGCAACAGCGCATTTACAAACTATTGCAAATAAACTGCAACACATAGTAACTGCAAGAGTTCAATCGATTAAGTTATTTCAGAGCATTTAAACTTGGGCCAAAGTGAATGGAGATTCTACACAAAGCAAACAAACACATAAAGAACATGCACACAGGAACACAAAGACAACACAAGGGTCTTAAATCCTACAAAATAAAACTTGATCGTTAACAGGAAGTTGAAACAGTCAACAGTGGGGGGCCGTTAGAGAAGGAGAAGAGCCGTTCAACAGTTCAAAGGTCAAAGCAAGGTCCCCGAAACTGAAAACCTGAGGCCTGGAGCTTGTGTAATGTGTAACCAGGAGCCTGCTCGACTTCAAACATGCTTAAATCGAGCGGAAAGTGGCCTGAATAATTGGACGATGTGATCTTTTACAGCCAGAGGCCTGTGTGTAGCTCTGTTTGATGGATCAGCTGCGAACAGGGAAAACTGACGTGGGCAACACCGCGGAACAGAGAGATGCAGAAAACAAGATTCAAAACAACCTTCGCCTGACGGGAACAACAGCTCGGTCACTGCTCTGGAGTTGTTATGCACTAATGAGTCTTATGATTCATAAGACATTCAGCTGCTACACAAGGAGATGGGGGGGGGGAATCCCCAGCTGGAACCGAGCATGTGTGTGGGTGTGTTTTAATTTCCTTTAATAAATCATAATCCAGAGTCAGAAAATAAAGCTGATGGATCTGAGATCATCATAGGGCTGCGCGTCCAGCTACTGTTATCCCGAGGAGAACCATAAAAGGACACACACACTTCCTGACCACCGTCCATTGAACGGGCATCTGTCTGACCCCTGACACCTTCCACTCCAACTCCGCTTCCTGTCCCACACGTGCAGCTCGGCTACTTGAGGCTGCTCATCAAAGCCTGTTCCCCCAAAACAGGAACATGCATGAGGTCTCGGAACGAGGGGGAACTCCCTGCGACATAATTCAACCTAAAAAATATTAAAATGCACATAATAAAACTATAAACTTTTACATCAAGATATACATTTATACCCTACCCACACAAAGCCATTGCAGCTGCAATCAAATTAAACTATTCAAGCTACTGTCATTCAAACAGGTCACAGTGGAGTTTTTTGTTCCGTGCCCCTGACCTCTACCCCTTCTAATCCAGCTTTGGGCAGAGGGCATGTGGGGGGCTGGTGGGGGTGTTGGTGGTGGAGGGCCGGGGATAAAGGTGCAGACCATCAGCCCTTGTTACCAAAAAGCTTTAGAGGAGCTTTGCAGCTCATGAGGCCAGACTATAATCTCCCAGACGCTTCACACATATGGCCTCATGAGATCATCCAACCCCACCCCCCCAATAAACAGCTACAGTGTATAAACAGACATCACATGTGTGAGATATCGGTTTTCACACCTACTGTAGATATGCTTGGATAAACAAAAAAAAGTAACTGTCATTTGTACTGACGAGAAAAACTTAAGTGTGAGCGACAGAACGTTCTTAAGGCTGCAGGAAATGGTTTAAAGTTTTGGAAGAAGTTAGTATGTGAACTTCAACTTTAGCATATCCATGATTAATATTGATAAATATCAGCTTCCACACACACGGTTGGTGGCTGGTGAGGGATCGTTTCAGCCAATCAGTGATCAGGGCCAATTTAGGATTTACCATCTTGCCCGAGGACACTTTGGCATGCGGGAGCTGGGGATCGAACCACTGACCTTCTTTTTAGTGGACGACCCTCTCTACCTCCTGAGCACGCAGATGCCCATCACATTTTTTTTCCAACTGTGTCTTGAATACTGACATCACAAATGAATACAGTTACACACTTTTATGGACAATACAGTATGTTTTCAAACTGTATTTATGTTATTATCCATGAAGGCACCCAGCAGATTATGATGGGATTCTTTTTTTCTTGTGTCTTCACACGTGCAGCTGATGTTACTGAGAAGTGGACGGTCCCGTCGATGAACTTCTGCTTCTGAATTCAAATTCAAAGATGCCTGTTTGAGAAATTCCATTAATAGCGCTTTCCAATATTTTTCAGGTACAACCCAATGTGCCAACTGTTGCTCAAAAACATTATGCCATGTTAAAGACAGGGGTTTGTAGCTGGTGAGTCTGGCATGTTTAGATGCAGGGCAATTACGTTTTTTGCAAATTTACGTCTTCTTTTCTCGTGGAGGTCGTGGATGCACTGTTTTTCTCAAACTGGACTGGATCATATTTCATTTTCTCACCAACATAGACCCTTGTGTATATATTTATAACAGAGTCCTATTTCCAGTGTGAACGTGGCTTCATACAAAAAACTTGGTTGTAACAAACAGAGACGAAAGGGAAAGAGAACAAAAAAATACTAAATATTTAAATTTTCTCAATAAGATTATTCCATTGCTCAAAAGCTCACTATGTTCAAATGTTATATTATGAAAGTACTTTTTAAATAAGCAAAAAGCAACAAAGAAAACTGACTTGCGAGAGATATCATGATGTTTTTGCACACAACGCCAAAGAAGCAACAAGCTATTGTTCTGCAAAGGCTACAAAATCTGCTCAGCTCTGTTCTGAGAGTGTGGTTATGGGGGCACGTCTGGGTCACGTCTCCTCCTCCTCCTCTGCAGATTAGCCATAAAGCCAGTCTCCCATTACACCCTCCCTATAGTCTCGGCTCGGGGTCTCACGAATGTCCCCCCGTGCACCACCAGCACAGAGTGACGGACAGACAGGTGGGGTTGTGGGGTGGATGAATTGAGGTGAAGGGGGGAGTTGTGTTGAATTATGTGGACGAGCTGACGTTGTTTACCGACAGTGAAAGGCACAGAGGAGATGATGAGAGGAGGCAGAAGTAGAAAAAAATGCTCTAATGACAGGCATCGTCAGACAAAACACACGGAATGCGTCACAGAAATAGATAAAGCTGTGGAGGCTGCGATTCTCGGGGACGTTGAACTGAGAAGTGTCATGTCATCCGGTTGTCGGGAGTAATATAAATCTTTGTGCATTCTCAAAAGATAGAAGATGAGCGGAAGCATTTAGGGTAAGCCATAAAAATTCTATTATGTCCAAACGCATCCATCTTAAATAAAATAAAACGGTGTTGGGGGTTTCTCTGCTTGGGTAAATTAAAATATAGGGGGGCGCATTCTTGGCTGTCATGTTCTTGGACTGCAGCTGAACCTTGTCGAGGAAGAAGGAGGCCTGTATACACTCCATTCAGTCACCAAAGGCAAATGGCTGGGTGAGACGCTGTGGGAATTCGACCTATTTGAGATGCAAATTCCTCAAAGAGCTGAAAGAGCCGGAGAAACAGGTGTCAGAGGAAGTGTGCTGCAGTGTGGGTGCGTGAGGGCGGGTGCGAGGGCGCTGAATGATAACACAGGGTGTATTGAAATCCTGCTCGTTCAGCGCAGTCTGTGTGGCACTTCGTCCCTTGTCTGGTTTTCTTTGTTTCATAGAAGATGCGGGGAAAAAGAGAGGAAACCGGCTGTAAAAATGGGAAATATGACAGATATGCAAAAATCCAAGAAATGTTTTCATTCATTTATTGATTTAAATGTAATTTGGTACAAAAACATATCAAATCACAGAAAAAAAGTCCTATATACTGATTAAAACAGCAGAAATTGCAAATGTACGAGCCCCTAGCTAAGTCAGTGTTATACTTTAATACAAAATCTTACCAAAACAATCTAAGGTTTTGGATAGCAAAGCACATCTGTGGATCCTTCATAGTAACTCGACAGTTTTATAATAATCTCTGGATGAAGCTCAGTGGCACCATCTACATGACAGAGCAGAAAACGCGGAGTAAAAACTCTTAGAATGCATGTCGTGTTCTTGCGACAGATTAGAACTACATGTTTTAAATCTAAATATCAAAAGCTTCAGAGAACATGGCAGAGAAACAGTGCTTCCTAAACCACCCAAAAATAAACCCGTAGCATATATTTATATTTATAAACAAAATATTTTTTAAATCAACACATAACCATTTTTCATTACTCATAAAGATTTTGACACCAACTGAATTTTCAGGAATGGAACTATTAACTGCTGAGTGCATATGAATCCACTTCCTCTCAAACCATTTCTTCATTTGGTTATTATTCAAAGTTTATGGCTCGCTGACGTCTTCCCAAAATTCCTTTGCATGGAAGTGCAGAGAAAAATCCCACAAATCATATTGAGGCATGAATATCACATAACCGAGTTTGTCAGTCAACAACAGCTTAGCATTTGGAAAATACTTGAGACTTCATATTTAGTTTGCAGATTCTTTCAATTGTGGAAAAATTGGGATTTCTTGGTGGTTTTAGGACTAAAACAAAAACAAGGAAAATATTGAACTTTTTGAGCATTAAAAAGTTTAGATTCTCAGACCGCAACAAAATAAACAATCTCCCAATATCATCAGAAAAATATACGTATAAGATCTGCTAACCCTTTAACAAGATTGTACAAAACAGCTCTGTCTTAGCGTTCTTCAACATAGCTCATTCATTACATAAATATAAACCCTATAAGCTCTCCCAAATTGACACAAATTAAATACTGTACGACAATATAATTGAATAAACTGTTTCGAAAATATACATTTTGAAAGATATGCAATAAAAATCTTTGGCTTAGTGGCATAAAATATCCCTGCACACCTTTCCCCCCTTCATTTGAGAGTCACTCCGCTTTTAACAGTTCTTCTTCTCATTGGATTTCTGCTGGTCGCTGCTGTGGCATCAGAGCTAATCTCACAGCACCCTCAAGTGTTCAAACTCACAGATGCATCATAACAGTCACCAGACCGTGCAAAACAGACGCGCTCTTAAACTTTGTGTCTGCAAATTTGTAAAGAGCGACAGCGTCTGGCAAAGCCGGATGAATACAAATCTCTGTGTTGGCAACATAGCGACTAACGCAGGCAAAGAGGAAGACTAGAAAGGCAAAGTGCTCCAGGAAAGATCTCATCGATTAAGACTAAATCAAACTTCATATGTGACAGAGGAGAGAATCAGAGCTTTACATTGAGGAAATAGCAGCAGTAGCTTTTAACAGTGGAGATTCTGAGTGAAATCCTACATGTTCAGTCATATGATGCTGATAGTCCCACTCAGATAAACCTCACAGACGTGTTGAAAAGTGCACACAGTCGCCACCTGCTGTTGCTCCCTGGCACTCATACTGTTTTGAGTGCCACTGGGTTTTAAAAAAATACAGCCATGACTGTACTACTAAGGTTAATATCAACCTGAATTAAAGCAATTTTTGTCATAATTGAAAATGTAATTTTTTACGTTTCCAACCGTTCAAAAAAACCTTTAAATTCAAAACTTTTCTTGGAGTGTAATGACCGTAAAAATATAAATGTTCTCACACTAAGTGATGGAGGTTTGTCATGTCTCTATGCCTGAAAGCTGCTGAGTCAGTGAAGGCTATATGGAATGGTTTGTGTATGTAAACTGGTGTGAAACTTACCCTGCTACAGGTAAGTGTCATGCTCTGCGCTGCTCAGACTCTCTTTGGACTCTTGTAAGGTCACGGGTTTGAGCAGAGGTGAGGGGTCACTGGGAGGAGGATATGGATTATGTGTCTCCTGTGGCGCTGGGATTGTTTTTTTCTGCTGTTCCCTGTTAGCCTTTCTTCTTCCCTTTGCGTCCTCGGCCTGCACCTTGTCTGCGGTGGGCGCCAGCGGAGACTCAACGATGATCGTGGGCCTCTGTCTCAGGTCCTGCCGGCTCGGCGGCTCGGCAGCCATGATGGCCTTGGCACCATGCATCCTGGGAGGGGACTTGCAGTGTAGATCTCCGTGACTCTCCTTCCAATGCCGCAGCTGAGCGTGGTGCTCCCTCTCGATGTCTTTCTCAGACACGGATAGCTCTATAATCTGAGACACGGGGACAGAATAAATGTGAACGTGAGGTGATGTCAGGGTTTTCCAGCAGATTACACGTGAACGTTTTTTCTTCATCACGAACACAACAATGGAAGGGCAAAGTCCAAGCAACACTCCTGCACCTACAGGAAATTCTGAGTGTGTATTAGTTGCTGAGTCAAAACAATAAAAAGTAAAACAGATGAAGACAGCAAGTTTAACAGTACCTCGTGCACCAGGAACCTTTCTTGCATGTACTGCGGCTGTATGGCTCGGAGCAGCTCCATTGTTTCATAGAGACCTTGGCAGGACTTCAGTTTCTCCTGGGATCCCAGCATGCTTTTCAGGAGAACCAGGCCCACCTTGAACACGATCTTCACTCCTGAGAGAGGCATCAGACGCAGCTAAAGAAGGGGCTTGCACTCATATTTAAGGAACAAATCATAACACTGTTCATGCTCTGCTGCTTTACAAGTACAACTAAAGGGGAGGAAGTTCATGAAATTATTGAAATTAAAAGATTAAATTTTGACCAAAATGCTGGCCAAATGTAAAACTTGCTTCATCTGTTACATTGCTGAAACACCCTTTTAATAAATGTCCTACTTCTCACTTCATGCTATATGAACATATCAGTGAGTTATGTGAGAGCCGTGTCATCTCACCCTCAAAGAGGAACATATCCCAGACGCGCAGCACCGAGGCCCACGGCAGAGTGCGAGAGAAGGCGCACATGAACCACTCGGTCATGCACAGGATGGGCTCCAGCTTGTGCTTCTTCAGGTGACCGTGGGCCGCAGGAGACACCCGCCGCAGCAGAGCGTACAGGATCTCCCCGTCCAGCTGGATCGCCTCCTGTGGAGACGACATGGAACAGCGACCAGTGAAGGAAGAGAAAGAGAAAGAGAGAAAGAGAAAGAGAGCGAGAGAGAGAGAGAGAAAGAGGGAACAGACTATCCTCTCTCTGCCTAAGCTGATTGTGTGATTATCTCGTCCTTGTGGCCTGGTCACCACCTCGAGTCGTTAGGTTGTTGGTGTATCAAGCAGCGACACACTGGCCTGAGAAATTCAAAGATTCAGTGGCAGAAATGTTGTCTTCAGAAACCCAGTGTCATTAACACTATGAACGTGTAATGTCAAGTATTACTGTCATGTTCAAGCTCTTCTCATGACATACCAGCCCTGTACTGTAGTATCCTGGAAGGTATTTTTCACACATCTGGACAAGAACCCAGAATGCATCCTAGGACAAAGAAAGGAAAGAGAGCAGGTATTTATTATTGTCATTTATGATATTTGAAGATACAAAAATCCCAATGATTAATATTTAAGTAAACCATTTTGACCGAGTGCAAATGTTAATGGGAAAGCATTTAACAATTATAGTTCTTTTACATTATTTCATGACATTCTTTCACTATTTTGTGACCTCTTTGCCCCATAGTTGAAACAGTTTAGAACTTTTTATTTTATATTAGAGAAAAAAAAACATGTGGAGAGGTTGAACGTCTAGTGTGAGCTCACCTCAGCCGGCATATGCATCAGGAGAACAGCAGCTATGGGAGCCTGGGCCTGACAATAACCCTCATCAGGACGATGCAAAGTGTAAGCCTTCAGAACCCGGAGCAGGTCCTGCTGCCTGCATGCATGAACATAAAGAGATTAATATCATAAACGTCTGTGTATTCATTAAAATGAATACAGTGTTGGGAAGTATGATACTTCAGATGGCAGCGCGTACCCATGACCTCCTCTTGCTTTAAACATTTCGTGGAAGGGAAACTGCCGATGGAGGTCCCTCTCGATGATGTCTACCCATTTGGGATCTCCTGACTGATCGTCAAGTTCCTGGAGATACAGATTTTTTTAAACATTCAACTTTTGAGTGATTTCCCTTCGGCTTCTTTTGACAAGCCCACTAAAATAAAAGTAGCTCTGAATCTCAGGGAAGTTATAAGTCTTGCACCACACATTATGTCATGCATCTATACTTTTACGTACATGTAATATGGGTATAGATTATTTGCATTTTGGAAAATACTCACAACTGCGACCTCACATGTGTCACTGACCTGGAATCTGCCTTTGTTTTGCTCCCTTTTCACCTTCCCCCCAGTGAGGTAGAGCCAGGCCCGGCCACGCAGCGATGGAGGGATCCCCTTTTGACAGCGCTCTTTCACCTGTCATTCAACACATGCACAGTTCATGTAGAGAGGAACACAGACTTTTCCTTTGTTTTTCCCCTTGACTATATGAAATATTACATGTACTCCTAATATTCACACAGTTAGTAAAATTGTATTGCTGCAGTTTCTCACAAAAACAGAAAAAACCCACAAAATCATAGTAAACACAGTAGAAAGTGTTCAAGTTAACAAAATAAACATTTACAAAAACTGAAACATGGCACATAAACTATCTTCATGCTGAGGCAAATTGCTCTTTACCATTATTGCTAATATGTAACACACATAATTTAAAAATCACTGCCGACCTTCCTGTGTTTTTTGGCCATCCACTTGTCCCAGTTGTTGAGCATATCCAGCCATTTTGCCTCCCTCTGTCTCAGCACCTCGATGGGGATTTCTTCTGCACTGTGGCGAAAGGAGTAAATGTTATGACAAGAGACAAACAAATTATTTTTAATCCAGACTGACAGCAGTCGTGCTGTACTGTGTCACCTCCCTGTGCTTATTACAGGGGAATCTCCGAGGGTGGCGTGCAGTGCCTCTTCTCTTCCTTGTCCACACAGGAAACGTACCCTCAGACCAAACAGTGGAACACTTGCCCATCGCCAACGAAGTACAAAGGAAAACAGGAAGCTATGGGAGAACTTTCCCTTAGTTCAGTTCCCTTCAACCTTCTGCTCTTATACCTCATTTCACAACAGTTAAACTAAAGATCAGAGCTGGCATTTGCCTGGGCTGCGTGTCACACCTTTCAATACAATAGCTCGGGACAGATCACAAGTTGTAAATCAGTTATAAACACGGAATAATAAATCAAACTTGAGTCTGTTACTTTTATAGTTATATTTGCCAGCACAAGACAAATCAAGTGCAGCACAATTTTCAAGCTTTAAGTTAAAAATCAGCTGTATAGGAACAAATAACAAAGCAGGATGTGGTCCAGGTCTGAATGTGAAAGACTTCAAATGGCCTCTGAGGCAGAACGTTAAGTTTCCTTTCAGAGGGAGGCCGGAGCAGAACCTCTTTGCCTTAAAACACAGCAACGTCTGTTCACTACCCAACATGTCATTCACTGACTAATAACGTTAGATGATTAATATAGAAACATCTGAAAAATAAACATGATTTTGATTATAGCAATTTGCCTTGATTGTTTCTCATTAATCACCTAATGGCCAATCAGATTTATTTTGAAACCCGAACAGGGATCACGACTATCCGGTTGGCAACCACAGACCAAAACAGTGAAACACCAAACAGGTTTAGCCAGAGGACCTCAGAGTCCAACAGGAAACAAGTGACAAGAATCAGTAAAACAAATTGATATGGAGAGTCAAGCACATGATTAATGTGGTCTCTCGTGTTTAGTGAAAGAGAAACCTTGAATAAGGAAGGTGGAAACAATGAATATGGGCTGATAAGACTTTAAAAAGGGAATGACAGTGGTGTCGCTCTGTGGTTTCCAGCCTGACGGCTCCCAAATGAATTAAGATTGGGAGAAAGAAAACAAACATATAAACACATTATTTTGTAAACTTGTTCCTCTTTTCTTATCTTTTTTATATTTAAATAACAGGTCCCTTCCTGCTTCTAAAAAAAGAAGGAAACTAAAAGGAAACAGTTCTCCTATGTGCTCATAACCGATAAACGTATGGAAGCCGTGACACGGAAAGTGGACTTTGATTAACTTTGAAGATTCACAAAGCAATAAGGTTGGTCCCCGCTGGTCCAGGTGACAAGAGACGAAGCTGTGACTTAGGGCCAAAGATCATGTCAAGATAAAACTGTTCATATCAGGTGATATCGATAATCAGCACGATAAATGTCACATTATTCTTTTTTTAATTTATTAGCTGATTTTTGCTCCCAAGTGAAGGTTGTGGGTTTAAACTCTTTATGGGCAGAGAATGAAAAACACTTGATAAACACCAAAACATTTTACAAATCTGAGGTAGGACAATAAAGTATTTCACCAATATCTATGTTCATATTGGACTTTTGTTCTGTTATTGATAAGAAAAAATAGATCATTAATTGATTATTATTGAATTTAAGCCTGTCCTTCTATATATTAGGATAATCAGCTTCATCCACACTCTGAGTTTACTGAATATATATGAAATGACAAACTGTTGGTCCCAGTAATAACAAACTGGTTTCATTGACACTGTGTGAATGTGCCTGAGATCCAGAGACCTTCTACCTGTGTTCAGCTGAGTGAGAGAAATACACTGCGGCCATGTGGCGACCGAACACTTTATTGTGAAACCATACAGTCTGTGTGTGTGAAACTGCACTTACGATTCCTCGGAGTTCTGCTGGGCTCCCCCGGTGAATCCGTACTTATCCACCCGGTCCTCCCCCTGGATGGCACCGCCGTTTACCTCGGCTCCAAACCCGCCGCCCTTCCCGTTGTCTGTCAGCTTGTCTGTGGCGGAGTCCAGCCCATTGCCCCGCTCGGTCTTTGCCATCTAACCAACATTTACCTCACAGTCCGTTCGCATAACCTCGAGCTAATCCCCAGATCGCAGCCGGCACCTCGCAGCTCTCCATGAAGATGCCCGCCTGTTAGCTTAACCCGCTGTCACGGCTAGCTAGCTGGCTGGCTGCGGTTGCTAGGAAGGACTCGCTTCCTGGCTGCTAACCTGCTGCTGCTAAACAGGTAGTCGCTCTCATGGCCCCACTTCCTCCTTCTTCCTTTGGCCGATTGCTGTCTCACAAAGCGGATTCCCACCTATTCGTCAAGCTAAAGAGCCAAAGCTCCGCGCTCTCGGTTCCCTTTTAGGGTTTGTTCCTGCTAGCTGCTAAGCTAACATGCTAGCATCACATTGGTGTCAGCTGACCCACGCAGAGAATGTGTGCTGTCAGCGGGAATGGGAGTTAGCTGAGTGTTTAGCTGAGTTGGCACAGATAGCTGCTGCTGAGGGGAAGGTGAGAGACCATCAGTAAACAAAAACATCCTCCGACTCTCCAGCGCCACCCACTGCTCAACTCAGCACATACAGGTACAGGCTTTATTCATTCATTTTTCATTTATTTCAAACATGTAAATAAAAAAAAGACAATATACAAACAAAAAGCAGTGAGAAGAAGTACAAACTTATTAACCTAATCTCATATTTGTCCTAAAGAGAATCCATGTCCATTCTGCCATCCCCTCATCTCTTATGAGTGCGGCCTGTGCAAACAGGGAAGTTGTGTGTTCCTGCTGCACATCCTACAGTTAGTGCTACAAACTAAATCCTGCAGGGTTGAAGTCGAAACCGAACGGCATCTAAAAGAACAGGAAATCACTCTTTGCCAGGTGGACACGCATTCTTTCAACCTGCCACAATTCTCTATTGTCTTGCGTGCACAGCTGCGTTTGACAGTTGTTTTGTTAGAGGAAAAATTGTTGCTGTTACTAGATATGAACAGCATCGAGTTTCAGAGGGAATTACATTCACTCTGAAGTTAACCATGACATATATACACACACACACAATACATTCCCCCTGATATAGTGCAGTAAAAGTATGAGGCAATAGAACATGAAAATATTCATAAAAGTACCTCAATTTGTACTCCAGTAAATGTACTTAGCTACTTTATCTTTCTATGGACATTTGTTTGATTGGTGCAATGCATACCAAATTAGTTATTTCATTGAACATTAGATTTTAACATAAAACGCCTAATTTCAAACAATTACATAAATATATGCATTTGCTCTGTTAATTGTTTGACTTGATTCAGTATCTGCACTGACAAGAGAATCATATCAAACAAAACGGCAATAAAATATTGTAAATGTTAATCAGTAAATGAGAAAAACAAATTTGGTTGTTTAAACAAAATATAAAACCTACGTCAATATTGAGGATCCAGTCAAGTTCCCCCCCCATCTTCCCTCCTTGAAAAAAAACAAATTCATAGCCGTCAAACATCTTTGGTGAAACCTGGAATTAAATCACAAAAACGCAAACAAATTTAGTATAAATACTAGATTCTTTATTTAAATATTGTACATATTTTAAAACATATTTACATAAATTAGACCTGCATTGTTACACTGTATGTACACTGACATGGGTGTGTCTTTCACACGCACAGACATCGCTTGCTTGAGAGATGACAATCGTACCATACAGACCGCAGAAGCACCTTTGAGAACGACTTTACATTGACATTAAACACGGGGCAATGTGGGGGGGAGACGAGACAAGCTTGCAATGACAGGAAAGGCCTCTTGATTACAGGTCTAGCTATTTGTTAAGGCTGAAACTGTGCTCACCCACACACACACACACCCACACACTTTAAGTTAACAGCACCATTACCCATCTCACCCCCTGCATATAGGTTGCATCTCTCTGTCAAATGTAGCTCCATTTTTTACCGTGAATACAAGTTCGGAAACTTTGTACACAAACGTCCTTAATACGAGAACAGGATGCAAACGAGTGAAACAAACTAACACAGAATCCACAGAGCAGGACAGAAAATATGCAAATAATTTGCCACGAATTTGGATTTATGTAAATGTGGTCATTAGTCGCATCCTGCTTTCACTATGCAAGATACAATTTCTCCCAAGACTATTTAAGAGGGAACAACACAGTGACAATTCTGGTCTCCACCATTGAAATGTTATCCTTACAACCGGGGCGGAGCAGCGCCCTTATCATGTATTTATATATGGCTTTCCTTCTTTGGTTTATAAACCGGTCTTAGACTTTGTTAGAGACAACCACTCACCTATAACTTAAACCAGAAATATGATGCAACCTTTACTCTCAAACAACTTTAAGCATAGAAAATATACTTCAACGTCCCTCTGAACATTTCCACCCACACTTCTGGCCAATCACACAAAACTCAGAGCACAAGGGCTTTACAGTATTGCTGCATGATATTTATAACAACTAAGCATAATGACATACACAACGAAATTGTGTCTTTGGTGCACCCGCTTTTAAATTATAAGACATTGTCCAAACCAATGGGGCGAGGTGTTTGACACAGGGACAGGCTATTATGGGCAGAACAGTATTATCAATGTCTTTAATTTATGTCATCAGGTGGAATCCAGCACACACACAATCATTATGACCATCCAGACACCTGAATAACAAAAGAGAAGCAGCAAACAAATGTAGAAGGAAAAAGAAACAGAGAAATTATACCAATTCACTCACTTTAAGATATCTGGATCCTTTTTTTCATCCATCACACAAACTTCATGTCAGCAGACACTTCAAACTATCTACTTTTAAAACCAAACATTAAAAAAATATGTCTTTTCATTTAATATTCATGCCTGACCTATCATTGCAATTGCGAGCATTCCCAGATGCTAGCTTTAGCTTTGTGAGAGAACAAATATCAACATCGAATACGCCACATATTCAAACAACAATTCCTCACATCTATACCACACACACATTCACTCCTTCCTACCACAACTGAAGCAATCAATCTGAGCAAATATATTCTTGTTCATTTCAGCAGGTGGAAGAGTGGGATTGGTAAAGCTCACTTCAATATCAACATCTATACAGGAAAAATAATATATTTATGAATGCATGTGTACCTCTTCCACAACAGTAACAAAACAACTCTTTGCTTTAAATAAAACCGAGCAAAGACGACAGAACAAGGCGGAGCCCTGAAAACACAGAAATATTTACAACCTATCAGGATGTGCGCACCGACGGATCCCATGACCAAGTGACCAAATCTGATTAACCTTCGCACGTGAGCTTCAACATGGGTTAGTTTCTCTTTACTGTGATCTGACCAAATTAACGAACATTCCCAAAACCACCTATTACTTTTCATTCCCAGTTAAGACTCCTCCACTCCCAGCCTCAGCCTCCTCAGTCCGTCTGTATGGTTCGTTCAGACATTAACAAGGAGAACAACACAGACAGATGTGTCCACGACTGTGAACAACCCCAAACCATGGCTTACTCCTCTTAGAATATCACTTTTTCTTTTTTAAATCACAAGGGCCAGCAGATTTTAAAACCCCTAGTGACTGTCACTGTGAGACATGGGAGACTGACGATGCATTCCTCCACCCATTGTACTCGGCTCCTCCTGCATCATGATCAACATGAAAATGGCCTAGCTGCCTGCTTCTTCTTCTTAAACCGTTCAAGCACCCAAACGAAACAGAAGAAGAAATCAAAATGTCACACAGGGGGACGTCCTGCAGCAGGGAGTGTGTCGTGTTAGCGGGGCCTCTCCAAATCAGCCTGGCGGACACAGTGCATTTTGGGAGGGCTGCAGGTGGAAGACTCAGGCAGATGGTAAGGAAGGATCAGCCCCCCCAAGAAGCGGGCGCGCACACACACAGAGATACACACACTCTTTTAGTCTGTATATTCAGCCACAATCGACAGCAGCACCGTGATATCATCTGGCTTCCCTCCTGCAGAAAAAGACACCATGAGCAAAAATCATTACAGGTATACACACTATTTTCACAACGGCTAATTATTGTTTCTTTTATATATATATATAAAAAAAAAAGACAACTTTGGTCACACAGCTTTTAATAACTTCTCTAATACATGTACTGTACCAAGAATAAAAAGGAAAAGACAACAGGAACAACTTACCTCTTACATTCAGACCATTGTCACAGGCAAACTGTGCAAAAGGAGACATATAGTTGGGGTCGTAGGCAAGATCGTGAGCTTGCTTTGCAATGCTCTGTGCAGTCTGCAGGATGCTGTCATAGTTGGTAGTCTGAAAGAAAGAAGAAAGTCAACATAAAAAGCATGGAAATGTCATTGAAACGTGAAATAAACTATCTTTCTGCACATGCGTAAAATGTGTCACTAGACACACCTTCAGTTTTTTGAGCTCCTGAAGAATCATGTAGTCGGGCATGTTGTCAAAGAGGCCGTCGCTTGCTGTTAGGATGATGTCGCCGAGCTCTACATCGAAGGAGGAGCTGTCAGCTGCTTCGGGACTGGAGGAAACAGGAGGAGGGTGAGTTCAGTCACAAGTGAAACCGGCATGTGACGCCAGAGCTGCCCTCAACAGTTTCCACTACGGAATTAAGCAGGACACGCTGCCAACTCTTAACGGTGGACACGGTAGGGGTGTTTAATCTGACAGCTGACTTGGAAGCAGCCGGCCCTGTGTGTCCTCAGTGGACTCTGTAAGGCCCTCCCGTTTGCTGGTGCTCAACCAATACTTAAGCTTTATTTCCTGGTACCCTTTAACAGTATGATCCTCCCTGGTCTGGGGGGCCTGTAGTTTAACGTGACACACTACAAGGCCACAAAGAGTTAAGTTTACTTGAACTATATCTCGCACCATAAGAAAAAGAATTACCAAGTGGGAGGAAGAAGGAAATAAAAAAAAAAACCTTGAGAC
Source organism: Hippoglossus stenolepis (assembly GCF_022539355.2). NCBI lineage: Eukaryota > Metazoa > Chordata > Actinopteri > Pleuronectiformes > Pleuronectidae > Hippoglossus > Hippoglossus stenolepis. The sequence continues at coordinate 8,589,928 of NC_061500.1, forward strand.
TGCTCTAAATGGATTAGAAAAGATTTATCCCTTGTTAATCAGGCTTCCATTGTCAGAATCAAATTGTGACACCTATCTGGGCAGCCTGGCAAGTCTGTACGTGTGCACCACTGAGATAACAGAGATAACACTTTAGTTGAGGCAGTTGTCTGCAGGCAGAAAGAAACAGGATTTATAAAAAGATGATATCTATAAAGAATGATTCTGCCAGAAGAAAGACAATTATAAAGGCTTGTATTCTTGCATCCAAGAACCCAGCTGATAAAAGACAGACTATTATTATACTATTATTCTTGCCTGCTGAGATGCATAATCTGACCTTTTCAAAGAGGCACACAGAGAACAAAACCGTACATCCTCTCTATATTTGTCTTTTCTACTTGTGTGAGTCAGTGTACCATCAATACAACAACAAGCATCACCTCGAACACATTGGCCTGTGCAGAGAATAGCATTAACTGATGATGCTGTGCTTTAAGTACTGATATCCTTTCAGCAATAGATAAGTTTATGTGCAAAGTATATAAACTGGGGTCAGTGTTTATTACATAATTAGTTCAATCCGTGGTGGTAGCTGCCAATGGAGAGAACGAAGCAAAGATCACTACAAACAATTCTACAATTAAAATAAAAGGTCCAAAGTTATAGGATTTATATGTTATTATAAGTGTGTAAAAAGGTTTTGGTTCATTATGAAACTGACAGGACAAATAAGGCTATGGCGAGCCACCACAGTCTGTGTCATTTACAGTATGTTGGAAAATAACAGTATAAGGAGATTTTCCATGATGAACTAGTTTAAATGGCAGATACATTTGTCAGCAAACATGTCGTGTGTACACCTGCACAAACTGGACTGTGACGCAAAGCCGCTCAGATCTTGTTTATTCTTCAAACATTGGGGAACAGATCGTACTGCAGCCACATTTGCTCTGTCCTGTCTCTACCACAAAGCACTTTTTATTTTTGTTCCTTAAATAATGCTCACATGACTTGTTATGATGCATCCAAGCGTGAGCTACTGACCTGTCACTGAGCACCACCCCTTCTGCCCCAGGGGGAGCGATAGACAGCTGGAAGGGCGTGTTAAAGTAGTGCTGCTGCTCGTCCGAGCGATGGACCACCTCTCCCTCCCGGACCACCAGGAAACCAGAGTCACCGAGGTTACACGTGTGTAGCCGGTGACTCCGTCTATCCAGAACCACGATGCAGGCTGTGCTGCTCCCTGCAAACAAGAGGAGAAACAAGTGTGAACTTATGGATAATGTAGCACCACAATGAAAAACATCCAGTCCAGGCAGACATTCAAAAAGAGAAGCGGAGCCTGGATGTGTGTTTGGCTTCACTTTCAAGAGGTAGAATGCTGCACAACCAGTATATCACTGCCTCTGTGTGCACCTTCTTTGTGAATGTGACGCTAAGTGAGAAAAACAAAACACACACATGGGTCACATTCTTTGCTTGTCCCAGATCCCCAGAGACTGCAGCTTTACGAACCAATCGTCTTAGTAACCTTGGGAGAGGAAGGTCAGACACAGACCGCGTCACCGCTCCTCAAAATAAAAGTAGGTCGTTTGGCACACATGGTGACACGGGGAGGAGGTTAACATTTGGCGTCTGCTCTGGCCGCGGGTCAGAGATACTGAGTTTCAGGAGAAATGCGACCTTGGTCACATGTTTGACTCGGTCAGGCGTTTGAAATCTGTACAGCTCTCCAGCAGTGTCCGTTACAGATGTACTCCAGACCTTTTGGAGGCTTCTGGTATGAGGCAAAATATTCCACCTACGCTAAAGGAAAATTGTTTAAGGTCACCGCATCTCAACTTTCAAGTGGTGGCATAACAAAACCCAGCTGATCAAGTAAGTTAGTTACCTCAATTGCATCACTCAGTAGGGTGCAGGTCAAAGCCTGAAGCAACGATAACTAACAGTCCTCACATTAATAGATATGACAGAAATGACATCAGCAGTTCTGTGTAATAACATATGCAAAACCTAATCTTTATTATTTGTACCATGTTGTTCTAAGGGTTTAGCACATTTTTCCATCCTTTTTGCACTTTTCTGGTTAGTTAAAGAAAGTTTCACGTGCAAATGTTCTCACTTGAGTGAATCATCCTGTAGCGGTGTTCTTTAATTCTCAGAATGCAGCTCTTCACATGAGACCCATGACTCACTCCACCACAACGTGACGTCTGTGTGTACTCACCCAGCAGGGGAACTTTGTTCTGTAGAAGCTCGTAGTAGCCAGAGGTCAGAATGCCCACTGGGTAACTGGGAATGAAGCGTCCCTCCTTCACCAGTCGCTCACAGGTTCTCATTAAGGTGGCGGAGAACTGAGAGGGGTCAACGCCGTAGTCACGCCAGCCACCTACTCCGTCTGCTACACCTGATGGACAGGAATTAACAAAACATTGGTCATATACCAGGCAAACATTCTCACACTTCTACAATACATTTAGCTGAGTGATTTCATTCCAGTTTGTACTTCTCAGTCCTGACTCCGTGCTCTGTACCTCCCAATTATTGGTGGCAACAATATAGCTTTTATTTTGACAGATATCTTGATTGCAATGAGTCAGGATATTAGTGCTGATGCTAATTTGAACTCACTGGACAGATGTACAAGTGAAGCCGATCAACAAGCATGTTCCTTTGTTTCTTAAGAATGTTAAACATGAGAAAAAGGCAGAGGGATTTTGTGATTTCAATATTTGTATTGTTTAACCATGGTGGTGGTGGTGTAACAGTACAGTGACTATAATCTGTAAGTGGGTTTTTAGAAAGTATCAATACATGTCAACACATCTTGAGGTGAAGATTCACTGTATTTTCAAGTGAAATTAACTGGAAAACATCCTTTCAGATTAATTCACAAGACTATGATATATTTATATATATATATATTATTACTATATATTGTCCAAGCATACTATATAGTGACTAATGTTTATTTTGTTATAGTTTTGACCATATCCTCCAGCCCTACAAGATATTGTGAGGTTATTGTTGATTAAAAACACCAACGTTATTAATAAATGTTGTTTCCATGTCACATAAGGAAGATCATAAACGAAACGCACTCACATAGTTTTATTCTTACTATTTTCTTTCTAAAAGTAAAGTTCCTTTTGAAAAAGGAGGTGAAACTACACTCTGGGAAACTTCCAGATATTTCCAGCTGTGCCTCTGGAAAAAGGGACAATCATCCCCGGAGCCATGGCTCTTTTATTGAAGCTCCATTGAGGGACGACCACAGACCTCCAGCACCTCCACGTTGTTTCTGCTTACATGTGTAAACACGTGAAGCCCTCATACCTCTGAGCTGAGCTATTCTAACGTCATAGTCACCAGCGAGTCACATTAAACCCGGAACGTAGCCTCATTAAACACACACCACGTTTATTTACCCTCAAGTCAAACAAGCAACGAGGACAAAGCATTGACGCGAAGCTAAGCCAGCAGGCTAGAGAGGGGTATTAGCAACATGGCTGCCTCCATGCTCAACCATTCTGACCTTTGCAAGACATTGTAGTTTTCAGGTCTGAGGGGCAGGGATCCGCTCTTTGACAACTCGACCCGCCTGTGAGTGTTAATATCTGCACATCCTAACCAAATGCGATGGAAATGTTGAGTCTGCGCGGTGTAACGTGCAGATTGAGCTCATCTAGGTGAAAGGTCATTGGAGTTTCTGATCAAATGACGTCCACATTCAGGAGAACATGCGTCAAATAGCTCGATCAAAGGTTTAATACGCAGAATGATCTGTTAGAGGAATCTGCCCTGCTTCCTGTTATTAAACTGAATGGTTGTAGAGGGGGGTTGTGGCTGTGTGTTTGCAGAGGGTGGTGAGGGGGTTGTGTTTTCATCCGAGGGGTGGCTACACGTGCGGGCTCACTGAAGGTCACCCGATCGCATAGTGTGTGTGTGTGTGTGTGTGTGTGTGTGTGTGTGTGTGTCCGTCCGGTGACGGTACTCCGTGTGCCCGGTGCAGCTTACCCAGCACATCCGCGGTCTTGTGCCGCGCTATGAAGCAGGCGTCGTCCCCGTAGCACATCCCCTTCTTCAGGATCCCCTTGCGAAAGTCTTTGCCGAAGCCATAGCTGGCGCTGATCAGGCTGTAGTCCCGGCCGTCCGTCTGCGACAGCCCGCCCAGCACAGCCCTGGCTACCAGTCTGCCATACGACAGTACGGATAACATCCCCCGGCTAGGAGCGGTCCCTTCTCGGTTCGACCCCCCCCCCGCACACGCTGATCCTCCTTCCCGCTGTCTCGGTGTCCCTCTCGCCGGCCCGGCCGCCTGCCCTTCTCGGCTGCTTCTTCTTCTTCTTCTTGTCTTCCCTGCCTCTTATCCGTCCATGCGACACAGACTACGCCGCTTCCGTGAGATCGTCGCCCCTCCAGGAAAGTCTGTCCCACCTCGCGCAGAGCTCCACCGTCCGTCCCCCCGGTGCTGTTTATGTGCGAGAGCCGCTCATGGACGCAGATCCTCCGCAGAGCTTCCTCCTTCCCAACATGATTCCTCACTTCTACCGGAGCCAGGGCAAGCGAGTACATACGGGTCCTCAGCCGTTTACAAGCCTGACGTCACGGAGAGCCGCCATCGTCCAATGAGAGAGCCGCTGCGCAGGCCTCCTGTGGTGTGCGCTTGTTTTATTCACGGGGACGTGACGGACACAGAGCGAACGTTAGCAGCATTTAGCTTGCCTATGGTATAATAACACTGGTGCAACAGGGCTGCTTATGGTTTCAAATGCAAACCATAATTGTATCGTAATTTGACAGGCTATGTTACTCTAATGCACAACTGTATCTCTGTTCCTTGTGTCTTTCAATCCCCTCAAATTTTAAACATTTGTATTGTCAATATCTCCATTAGAACATACTTCTTTACAGTGGAAGCTCTATAGTAGTCCTGGTGGTTAGCGTTTCATCTCATCTATCTATCTATCTATCTCCAACACAACATTCAATAATAATAATTTGTAAAAATAAAGATGTTATTATATGTCATGCTAAATTTCACATTCACAAATGCAGTGATGAAGGAAGCACCCAAACACCTTAATTGAAAATGCAAATTAATAGATTAAAACATACTCAATTAAAGGTTCCACATGTGCATGAATACAAGTAAGTAAGTACTTGCTTTAAAGTAAAGTACAAAAAGTAAAGAATGTCACCTATTCTCAATTGCAGTAGTCCACCAAATCATAAACTGTGCCGACTGTATATTTATTTTAATACAAGAGTAATAGACAATCTGTCGTATTAACAAATAATAAAGAATGCTGCAGATCATGTTACTGAAAACACTTGTCATATCTAGTGATGGTTTGGTCTCAGCGGTGGCCTCTTTTAAATCCATGTCATGTGTAACACAATGCTCTGTAAAAAATGCATTGGATGGGAAAGTACTGATATTTGTTGATATTTGTAATGAAGTAAAAGTGAAAAGTACCTGAAAATAAATACATGACAAATGTAATTAAGTACAGAAATGAAGTTAAATAACCTTATCTCACCCTACGACTTTACACATTTTAAATTTTTTAATGAAGAAATAAAAACTATACAGTATATTGTTTCAATGTCTTTGGCGAAAAACAAACATGCTGTCAAGTTACGTTACATTTCTTTACTCAGTTTTTCTGTGTTAATCCCGCATGTTTAATGTTTCCTCTTTTAATTTATAAAGTTTGTTTGTGTCAATGTATCAAATAAAGTGAAAAAGGGGTGAAGGGTTAAAAGGTAAAATGGCAAATATTTCCATAACTTTTCACATTAAAAGCTCCAAATAACAGAGAATCAGTCGCTCAGCAAGCCCTTAACCCCTAACCCTAATTCTGCTAAACAATATACATATATAATAGCCTCTATCATATATAACAATCTGACATAGAAATATAAAAACAACTGTTGGTGTCTATATGTGTTTTTTCTTCCATGATGGTCAAAACAATATTTCCCCCTAGTATCTCCACCTTCACCGCCCGCAGTGGAGTCGCTGTACATCGAAACGAGCGCACCCCGTCTGGACAGACCCACCCCGGGCCAGGCCTCATAACGGAGCAGAGGGAGGACGGAGCATAACAACGCAGCAACAACGAAGCTCTCACACAATCCAACAATTCACGGTAAGAAATGAGTGTAAATTGAATTATACTTATTGCTTATGTTACGTTAGCCTTCGTTTATTAGGTTAGAGAACAAAGCGGCGCACGTGCCGCACATATAAACCTATCATTTAATTTCGTGAATATATTTAACCGGGCAAAAGGCTGGACGATAATGATGCAACGCTTGTAATTCACCGATTTAAAGATGAAAAAACATGTAGTTCATTAATCAGAGTGTGCGGATGGTCTGTTGATATCATTTATTTATGTCTTTAAAATGAACCAAATGATGGAATAATGTGCTCTGGACGTAAGCGAATGTTAGGACACAGATTTTGGCGATTGAATTAGACTGTTAAATGTTATATGGGCCGTAGAGGAATATTATTTGGTGTATAATTTTCCATTATTTTTCATGTAGGCCATTATGAAATGAAAAAGTAAGGCCAGGCCGTTCTGCATGTCATGCTAATAGATGATGCTGAAGGAAGGAATGTGGAAAGCAACGTTTGTTCTTCTAATGTTGTCATGTTTTTATGATAATCACCTTGGAACATTTTTGTCTGTGTAGGGCCACGATGGGGAGGTTGTGCGAGGTTGCGTTTGTATCCTTTCTTGTTGTCTTTCTCCTGAGCACTGAATCTACATGGGCTAAAAGAGGAGGCGGCAGCAGCAGCAGCGGAAAGAAGACCTCATCATCCGGCAACAGGGGTGGGACACAATCAAAGCCTAGCTCTCAGCCAGGAAGCTATCCGAGGCAGCCTCAGAGTCCTAATCGAAACCCCAATCCATATCCCGCCGGGGGAAGTTACCCTCATCCTGGAGCAGGCAACACAAATCCAGGAGGAGTTCCCAGACAAAACCCAGGAAGTTATCCAGGAGCTGGAGGTTATCCTAACCAGAATCCTGCTAGAGCCAATCCTGGAGGTTATCCGAACCAGAACCCTGCTGGAGGTTATCCAGCAGCAGGTGGCTACCCAGCAGCAGGTGGCTACCCAGCTGGAGGTGGTTATCCTAACCAGAATCCAGCAAGAAATTATCCAGGTGCAGGAGGTTATCCAGCAGCAGGTGGTTATCCTAACCAGAATCCAGGAAGAAATTATCCAAATCAGTATCCAGGTGGCGGAGGCTACCCAGGTGGCGGAGGCTACCCAGGAGCAGGTGGCTACCCAGGAGGAGGTGGCTACCCAGTCAGAGGTGGTAATACAGGACAAGGTTGGGGTGCGCCTGCCGGAAATCCAGGGGGTTACCCTGGTGGTCATCCTGGTGGTTACCCTAACTGGAACCCCAATAATAAGATCCTCAGTCCCCGCTACGGTGGGGGAGGCTATGGGCAAGGTGGTTATGGGACGGGAGGGTCTCCATTCTCCCATTCTGTACAGAATATGGGATACAAGCCCCAGTCAACAGGTTTTGCCAAAAAAGCCATGATGGCAGCAGGTGTCGGTGCTGTGGCTGGAATGGCCGTTGGATATGGACTTGGGCGCTTCCCTAGACCGCATTTCAATTTCCGCAACCCCGAAGAGGAGAACTCCTACAACAACTACATGTACCGCAGCTATGGCTCCCGCTCCACCGATCAAAAAGACTATGGCCGTGATTATGTCTACAAGCCTCCGCCCCGAGCACAGACTTATGAGAACTTCATGAGTACCTGCATGAATAGGACTGACCTTCTGAAAGATCAGGGCCGCAGCTCCACCACTACTCAGATTGGAAGCGATGAGGATAGTGACACCGTCAGCATTGAGGAGATTGGATACCCGGCACTGATTGAGCAAATGAAGGCCAAGCGCTGTGTGGAGAAGTACATGGAATATTCTCAGCAGTTCCTTGAGGAACGAAAGGCCGAGCAACAGCAGCAGCCCAGTCGCAGCGACCCCCTGAGCTACGGCGTGATTCAGCTTGCCACCTCCCTCTTTGTGCTACTGTCCAGCATGCTCCTCCTCCAGTGAGAACATTTAGACTTCCGTTCACTATATACCCCGAATGGGTTTCTACTTTGCCCAGTATACTTGCACGTCTACTGTCTACTAATGTCAATTTGTTCCCACATCACAAACCTAGCTGTATGCTTACTGTAGAAGCTCTTCGAGTCATATTTAGTCGACCATCTTGTACTGCTGCAGACTAACAAAAGGTAACAAAATGTTTATGTGTATATCGTGACAAAAAGGAGTACACTTCAAGAGGCAGCAGTCAGTTTGGAATCTTTGTTCGATTATTTTTGTTTCGCACGAACTGCACTATATTTTCTTCTGCCAGTTTTTTTTTTTTCAATGATTGACTTTAAAAGCTTAGAAAACCGATTCAGGGCACTTAAGTTAAGTTAATGACAATAAATGTATCTGCTACTGTGTAAAATAGGAATGTTACTAAGACTTTTATATATGTACAGATTAATCAGATCTAATCATCCCCTCATCAGTACTGGACGATCAAATAGACTGACTGTGGCTAGATATGCTTAAGCAAAATTAAATTTTCATTTGATATATAATGAATTGAAGTCAGGGTCCGAGTATTACATTTGGATAGATGCAAACATCAGTATGCTACGACTACGGGTATTAGGGCCATATAAAGTGGAAAAGTTTGGAGATAATATTTCAAGAATGAAATATAGTTTTAGGCTACATGTTTTTTTAGAGGGGGAATATCAGAAGATCAGCCTGTTGCCTGCATGAAAATTAACAACATGGAGCATCTTGTTGAGTTGTACTTTCAGAAGCTGCACACGTGTACATAGGCAACTGGACTTGCTTGTTTCTTCTCTTCAAGGTTCATTTGGTTTATTACCCCATGTTACGGATCTAGTCAAATTATGTCCAAGAGTAAATTTGACATGTTGCTTGAAATTATGATTTCTCTCATAAATTTAAAATGTTTTGCCTCGTAATATTATGACTTTTTTCGTGAAATCTCACATATTTTTTTCCCTTCAAGTGGCCCTGATACTCTGTGGTATACGGTTTTCATTTTGAGATGAATAATTGATTTTAAAATTGGCCTTTCAAAGAGCATCACTGCTAAATGCTGGAAATTGATTTGGCAGTGGGAACAAAGTTAGAGACAGCTCCTAATTATGGTGGGCCAGTTGTGTTCTTGCAACAGGAATATGCCTCCGTATTAACGTGGGGAGTCGTCCATCGGGAGTGATACGGTTTAATGTTGGCTCCACTCAGGACTAGGCCACTAAAAGCTTTCAAGACTGGCCCATGTTCAGATTTTGTTAAATGCACATTTGTTGCAAGTTGATAATAGCCTGAAGGATTTCTTGGAAATACTTATTAAGTCAAATGTCCCACATGGCCTCCAACTTCATAAACACGATTGAATTACACTGGAAGATGCTGGAGGCTATTTTCTTTCTTTTTTCACAACTGGGGATTTTCCCATTGACATTATTGCCAATGAATAGTTTAACGCTGTTGAAAGAAATCAAAATAAGAAGACATCCTCCCGTTAAGGGCAGCTCCGCCTCGTCTCAGGTTCACGGCACTCACACATTGTTTGTTTGTTGTTCAGCGGCCTGATAACATCCGAGATTGCATTTTATAGCTCTGGAGAAAGGAGGCATGATGCCATTAGTGCAGCTGCTGCCCACCGTTGAGAAGGAAATAGGAGCATTTGTTGATGCTTTTACTGTGGGCAGTGATTCCATTGTGGTTTAGATCAGAGGAGGTTCCACAACAATTCACCAACTCTGCTGTATCTCTGTACCTTAACCTTAACGTGTCGCACGGCTTCTTCACAGTTGGGACCAGATTAACTGGGGAACTACAGGCACTGACTTTAAATCGGCTGGAAACGGGGGGGAAGCTCCACCACTCCATCTTGCATGAGCATCGCTGTCATGGTTCCCTCTCGTATCTTGTGCCAACCTTGGTTTCAAGTTCATGTTACCGGAGACACTGACGCTTTATAGGCTTCCCAGGCCTGAGCTGTTCAGTGCATCTCTGTGTCTTCCTCTCATCACCTTACCTTTGCCCTCTCCAGTGTATAAATATGTGCTCTTCTTTTTGCCAGTTGTGTTTAGTGATTGTTTTTGTGATTCTTTTATTATTCCAGCCTGTTTTTAATTATCTGACTATTTTAATTCTTACCCTCTGTTACTGTTCATTTTAGTCTGCCTGCTGTTTGGACAGGGTGTATTCAATATACTAACACAATATTCAGTGTGTAATAACATATATATATACACCTATATATATATATATATATATATAGAGGCAAAATAAAAGAGTACAGTCAAAATAATCGCAAAGCAGACTGTACATCTGGAAGTGATCATATATGGACTTTTTATTGATTGTTTGCTAATTGCTCCTCCTCCCGGTTAATTGTTTTCATATTCTCTGTCTATACTTTTTTCCATTTACTATTATTGATTCTGACAAAATGAATTGAATTTATTTGAAAACATAAATTTTAATAATTTGACAACTTCATCATGTCTGTGCTGTAGAATATCTGTAAAGTGCACTTATTTCCCTGTAGGACTGGATCTTTTGTAACTGCTGGAAATCTGTGTGGATTTTCTGGTTCACTTTACTCATCTAATTTTAAGATTGTTCTGATTTTGTATTGTTATGGATGTTTGTGTGTTAAATAAAAAATTAACAACAATTATGGTTTCTCTGCCTTAAATAATATAATTTCACAAACACTTACATTTATTCTCATTAATGATCTTTCAACTAATGAAATACTTACATATAATCAACGTGTTTAATTAACTTTATTTGGAATAATGTGATTATTCAGACTCTGGATCAGGAAGCATCTAATTTAACATGCTAGACAAGGCTTTATATATATATATAAATATGATGTTCTGAGCAGTTTAAGATATTTTGTTTAATGGGAAAAAATGGTCTGAATTAGCTGCAACTATTCAATGAAAAAAACTATAGTAGTTAAAATATCTGGCATTTTTGGCAAAAAATAAGATATTTGATGACAGAAGAAAACACTTGATTTCCCCTGTTATTCAAATGTTTAATATATAAAATTATTAATTGAGGACATATTTGGTGGATAAATTGAAAATGAAAATCATTGGTTGTAGCCATATAGTCTAAACATATTTGTATTCCCCTAAGGAAAGAGTCGTATATAGGCACTTGTATTGATACCAAGCCAATGTTCCTTATCAATTTATTTGTTACCCTTAAAGTATCAGGACCTAAGTGAATCAATAAACAGACTGGAAGCAGCTGGTAAAATAACCACCACAGTGCATTTTTAATGGGAGAATGTATCCTCCCCCTGACATCCCAGATAATTTACTGCAGACATAACTTAAGTAGCTATGGCTCTGCATTCATATAACGCATATATGACTATTTTAAGTTGAAGCTTGGACCAATATAATCATCTCATATTAAAGCAGAGTGGACAGGGAGGATCGCTTATCCAAACAAGCCTTTATTTGATTTGATCGGACGATTCATCCCAGTGATCCGAGGTTAGATTAAATATCTGCTATCCAGGCTGCTACGAGGAAAGACGCCACTTGTCCAACTGTGAGAAAGATGTTAGTCGGGTGAGCGGGTGTGGCCGTGTTAACTAAGGCTCTCCACAGGGACTGGTTCTGACGTCCTCGGCCTTCGTCGCGATGAGGCCGCTGATCTTTCTCAGAGGAAGACTTGTGGCCGTGACGACCCCCATGATGCTTCGGCTTGCCCAGGAACCCCAGCCCGTACCCGGTGCCCGTGCCCCCCAGGATGCCGGCTGCTGCTGCTGCTCCTGCCAACTTCAGGCCCTGCTTGGAGAGGCCTTGGCTTTTGGAGGAAGGCGGTTTATTGCCATCGCCTTTTCCTCGACCCTTGAAGATGCCTCCTCGCTTACCGTCCGCAAGCTGCGGGCACAGTGCTGCCATAAGCAACAGCAAAACCCACAGGGAGAGGAGCTTCTGCTGGACAGTCATGACTGGGGAACTGCACCCTGCAAAAACACGCACGTACTGATTAAAAAAGTGAAGGCCAAAATAACTCTCTCTTTACCGAAGCTGCTCCCCTTTTATATTTACGCTCTGCTGGTTGTCATTCAAAGTTTCATCAAAGCTTTTAATTTTGCTCCCTGCACATCCAAAGTCACATGCTCGCCTCCAGCACGGACACAACAGACATCCAGAACAATCCACACGCTCCCTGTGTCAACACTGGGATTAACTGGGTATTATGCATGTGATCACGTTTCTCCCTTTCATAAGGCATCTGTTTTTCCCAGCTGTTATTGGCACCATACATTATTACAGGCTGATGAAAAACATATGAATGATGTAGTATCATCATCTACATCATTATGATTCATTTGGAAAAACAAACAAGTAAAAAGTGCTGATAAGAAATGATTGATTGATCAAAAACCAATCTCGCTGTTAATAATAATGAAAAAAGGTCACACCTACCTTTGTGAGTAGTCACACTGAGGTGATGGAGGTTTGGATGTTGGAGCGGCGGTCCCTTTCACAATCACAACACCCACAGGGCAGCAGAGTTGGGTTTTCAGTATCATTCCCATACCAACAAGCACTAAACACGCAGCTCCTCCCCAAAACAAACCCTTCACTACGATTGGCTCCCGATCAATAATACAGATACAAGTTCAATGATTTTTGATGACAGAGGCTTTTCACATACAGTTGTGATGCCTCGTTTTCTCTCATTATTCAGCAAATGCAACGGCAACACATTACTGTCTGCATTACTGCATTACTGTATTTTGTGGGAGCTACAGACATAGGTCTGTAGCTCCCACAAAATATGTCTGTGCTTCATTTGATTGATTATAAGCCCACATGTTTTTTCGTGCATGACTCGAAGGCCCAAAAGTGGTTAAAGGGAAATTGTTGGTTTGTCTTTATGATTGCAATCTGTAACCATAAATTTGATTTGGATCTTAAGATGGAAGGAGGTTCTGTAGAGAGAGGGGGTCGGTCAAAGTGTGCAGATCTTAATTGCAAGTTTAACCCAAGAATATTTATTTTTAGGATTCATTTACATTGCTGCTTTTATCTTATGGCTCTCTAATGCACAATTAACAATTGATATATATATATATATATATATACACACACTTGCATTCATGTGAAGTGATACTGGTGTTTAAATGGAAATATACCACCCGTATTGACATATTAATCAGGATAGTTTGCTACAGCCAGTTTCTCAACATCTCATATATGAAAGTTCTTACAGGGATGATTCAAGGATCCTCTTTAGCAGCCAAATTGCAGCTTTGCTATAAGTATTAATGTATAAAAACAGAATACAGATCACAACCAATTTAAAAAACACATTTGAATGGACTGATACTAATCGACTATAGAGTGTTGATGCTTTTCGTTGCTTTGAAAAGAAAATATGGTTAATTTTGTTTATGCATCAACAAGTTGAAGACATTTGGTCCAGAGGAATGACTTCAAGTCCGTCACTCAGAACAAGAGCCCAAAACTCAACGCTTGGCACAGAGAATAAAATGAACACGGCTGCCGGGCTTTGAGAATCTGAACTTTTTTATGCGTGAAATGTCAAGATGATGATGCTAAGATAGAACGGAAAGCAGAACAAGAGAGATGATTGTTCATTTTCACAACACTGGTCAAAACAGGAAAAAAATAGCTTCGAGCAAAATTAAAGAACTAAGACTTTTTTCTTTGTGCGTCATCGTTTGAAGGATCGTCTGCACGACACAATGTTTACAATTGCTGTTTTGTTCAGTTTAACTCTGGCTGCATATCGCTAGAGACATGGAAACACAATCTTACAAGTGTAATGCAACACATTTGATGCAAACATATGCTGAAGACGTTTGGTTTTATTTTGAAATATACCAGCCATGTGTATTTTTATCCCAGTGAAAAATAGTAGCACATTCACATCCTACTCGCCCATTTCAGATGGTCTCTCTAAAAAGAAGATGCATGCTGGAGTTGACAGTGAAGGCATACATTTATTTCAGCAGGTTTTGGGTCAACATGACAAAAACCGAACCTCAATCTGAAGAAACACAACAAAACGGGACTATTTTCTTTGCAGTGTGACACAGTAACAAAGTCTCATTCCCCTTTGCGCCTGAGTTTCAAAGTGGTCAACAACAAAACTCCCTGGTTTGCGTTCGCCGTGGTTTGCATCACATGCTTTGACTGGTGGGGCAAACACTCATGCTCATATAGCAACGATGACTAATCATTTCTGCTTCATGTGCAAAAAATAAAGTGAAAACTGTCATGCAAAGAAAAAGGGCTTCCGGTGATTTTGGTGAATTCTGCACATTTCTCTGCATAACAGTTTGTCTGGAGAAGTGCGAGTGTTTGGCTGTTTCAGGATGAATTGATTTATGAATTTATTTCAGACCCAGAGGCTTGTAGCTGGAAGCACTTTGCAGCATTACTGACTCGTGTCTGCCCAAAGACACTAGATGACGTTTTCAAAGAGCTGCATTGAAGCCATTATACTTTCATCCTGGAGAGGAGATTAAACAGAAGCACGTGCTTAGCCAGTCGCCTTTGTTTAAAGCTTCGGTTGTATCACACCGGTCGGTTTTATGGATACTTTACCTTTTGGCAGGTTTCTATGAATTCATCTATTGTCACCACTCCGTCTCTGTTACGATCCATTTTCTGAAAAACGTCAGACATGCACAGGAGAAAAGAGACTTTAAATATTTGGTCATGTAAGTGTGTGAAATACTCAATGTGATAAATAAACATTAACTTTTTAATGTGAGGATCCAGAGATGACACGCGCTGGACATGAGTGTTGAGAGTTTGAGGCGAAGTTTTGGACTTAATCTTCAGTTAGTTCTGTAAAGTTAAGATCTTGTTTGTGAAAGTACAGATTGGATTTTTCCTGCAAAATGTGAAGAAAAGAGTGTGGTGGAGGTGTTTCCTGGGATCCAGCTGGACTGAAGGACTGTGTGTAAAAACACACGTGCCTTGATTGTGTATTGAACAGTTTAGAGATAATTGTCTGCTCTTTGTAATACAGTACACTGTCACAGGAAGTGCAAATAACATTATCATGAGCCAAACTGACATTTGATATGTTTAGCATGTTACAATAACAGATATTAAGTACTGTGTGATAAAATCTTTCTCTTATCTTGCATTTTAGGTAAATTGTTTACATCTAGTTGTATGTGTCTTGTGCTATTTGGGCCATTTCCCCAATTTACCACATGGGCTACATCCAGATTACACTTTGCCTAAAGCACCGCATCTTTTCCCAAAAAAACCCCACATTTGTTTTGGGATATTTGGGCAACATTTGCTATTTTACAAGTGGGCGACTTGAGGCTCACATCCATTTTGGCCGTGCCACAAGAAGAACAGAAGTGCTGCATCATTGCCTGAAGTGGCCCACATCCGCATGCTAGCTGGAAAGTGCAGTAATGCAGGCTGTGGTCTGGGACCAGTGCAAGATCTGGATGTAATGATATCTAATTAGATGACCAGGACTGGGCCGTGTGGTTTTGTGGATTCAGAGATAACTGACCTGGAAGAATTTCTCCACGTGGTCAAAGGGGGAATCGTCTCGCACACTGGGTAAAGTGTACCTGCCCATCATGTCATAAATCGATGTCATTATTGCCAACATCTCCTGCAGATGACACAAATAAAAGAAGAAATAAAAACATCCACATCTCACTGCTACAGATTTTGATATTTTCCCCATGAGAAACTGGAGCGCACCTCCTTAGTGACGTAGCCGTCCTTATTGATGTCGTATAGATTAAACGCCCATCGCAGTTTCTCTGTGACGGAGCCTCTGAGCAACACAGACAATCCTATCACAAAGTCCTGGAAAACAAAGATCATTGTTGCCTGTTTAAAATTAAAACTAAATGTCACTCTTGATTATTGACCACAGGGAACGAGATATCAACATGAGAGCAGACCTCTGTGAACTCACTTCAAAGCGGATGGAGCCACTTCTGTCCATGTCAAAAGCGTTGAACAAGAAATGTGCATATGTGGTCGCATCTGGGAACAAAGAATGGAAACACAGGGATAAAAATTAACATGCACAATTTGTAAAACCAACATTTTGACTTTGAAAAGCAGCTAAAGCAATAGGGACTGATACATACTAAACTTCAGGAGCCCTGGACCATGTGTTCAAATATCACACTTTACCTCCTTGAGGGAAGAACTGTGAGTAAATGGTCTTGAATGTTTCTTCATCCACGAGTCCGCTGGGACACTCCTGTGGGAAGATAAACAAAGAAATGCATTTTTCTTTTGTTATGTAAAAACTTGGTCAAAGTTGTGACTTAAATGTTTTCTACAGTATATATACGCCAATATAAATAAATAAACTGTCACGTTAAGGTTTCTCCAGTATCCTGTTTTATTTAGCATATCATTAACACTTCTTGTCTTCTGCAGTTCCTGGTTCCTGTTACACACCTGTCACCCGATTAGCTTCCTGTCCCTGCATTGTTCCCCCAGGAAACCCCTTTTAAAAAGACTGCACTTCCCTTTACGCCTTGCCACACTGTTTGCGATAAACACGCAGGATTAGGAAATGAAGGCAATGATATTCAGCCTATGTAATATCACAGTTGTTGAGGAAACTTTGACCATCTGTGCTCCATTGGGAGCGTGGGGCCTGTTTCGTTCCACACTCCCTTCTCCCTCAGTACCCGAGGTCAGGTTATAGATAAAGGGCCGACCAACAGTACAGTGTAGTGTCTACGATGAGGGACTTTCATATCTAACTCAGATGCTCAGACAGAGAGACACCAACTCTAACTCTTGTGCGTATTTCATCAGTGGAAAGGACACAACGTGATTTAGAAATGCATATTTAGTCTTAACTATCCAATGTGAACGCCTACATGTAACATAGAGACTATTCCAACCCTTCATGGATGTGCTGTTGGAATGGGTGACGCAAGTAGAGGGAGATATACTGGGATGCTGTGGGAGACATCTTCAGACTTGTGGGTGACGATTGCTCATGTTACTGTGTTGAGGTTTGTTTATTGTTCCACCTTCTGGTTTCCTTGAGGCATCAAGTCTACATTAAAACCTTCTGCATAAGACATCAGCTGCTGCCTGAGTTTTCCTGTCACCAGCTTCCAGAAAACTGCCATAACAACAATAACCAAGCGACCAGCTATGATAGAACACTAGCAAAGTATAAATACATAACTACACTCATACTCTACTTTTGTGGGGGCGAAACAGAGCAGGTCAAATCGTATTCTTTAATAAGTATTCTTTAGAATAATATAAATAACAAAAACTTTATTTATGTAGCACTTTTCATAACAAAGTTGCAAAGTGCTGCACATAAAACAGAGCCAAACAGTCAAAGACAGGAGAAAGAAAAACGAAAGGGAATAAAAACAACATGGCCAATTTCGATTATATGGATAAAATGAATAAAACACACTGACAAAATTGAAATGACTCATCATAACCACCATAAAATAAATAAAGCCAAGTATCAGCTTTGTACAAATGTGTTTTAAGGAGTGTTTTAATATGGGTGACCGAATCAGACCTCCTTATCTCAATGCGTTCCAAAGTCTAGGGGCTCTGGCAGGAAAAGCTCAGCGCTGCATCTGAAGAATCTCTTTTTCTGCCTCATGTTACAGATACTGATATTTTAAAATGCACCAAATCCCTAACTGCAGTGCCAGGATGTGGCCGCGAGAGGGCGAGGAGGGCAGGATATCCAATACACAGACAGAATTAAGAAAATTGCCTTGAGGCCTTTTGAGCTTCTCATCAATCCACAGAATGTGGTTACACGGAGGTGGTACAGCAATGATGAGCCTGGTCTATGAGCTAATGTGATGCAAAACAAGAGCTTGGTCTCAGCACAACAGGAGCACGAGCGTCAAACTGTTAATTTGGCACATTTTCCAACCCTTTGCTCTCAGTCTGCTGCCAAATACCAGCAGGAATATTTCTAACATCACAGGCCAAAATGGTGATTCACATGCGATGCATATGTGTTTCATATAACCTGCATGCAAAGGTTTTCAGCGGATGAGGAAGCTGCTAAATGAATCTTTCTATCAGGGACATAGCAGAAAAAAATATTGTTGTTGTTATTAATGACACCGTTTCTATTCCTGGTATGACGAGTCAGAAACGTCTTATTGTTTGACTCAGTTGAGACCTTGTGGAGGATTTCCTTTTAACCACTTTCTTTACCACAGTGTTTCCTTAACGTCTCACAAACCCCATCAAACCTTTTTAATGCTGCAGTTTTGTTTGCATCAGCTCCTGGTCCTCTCGCTCTCCTCTTTAATGGCACATTGCTACCTTTAATGGCACATTACAGCTACTGACTGTCGATATGCAATTACCTGCATCTGTGCTCGGCAAAAAACACATATCCCGTCATCCCCATGCTTTTCCATGTGTTGGTAGAACACAATATGTGTGAAGAATACGTCCAAATGGCCCAACTGTGCCACTAAAGGTCAAAAGATCCATAATGTGCCTGTGTTTGGTCTCGGTGCTAATGTTACTGACATAATGATTATTTAAAGACTTTCACGAAATGTAACAATTGAACAGCCAACAGACAACATATGACCCAGAGTATGTGGACACCCCTGTCTATAGTAGTGTCTTACATGATTTTGGATCGACTCCACAAAATCGGTTCAGTTGTTTTTGAGTAATCCTACATGAGTGGCGATGAAATAATAACCTCCTACAGAACATATCACACAAAAGACAGTCTGGCTGAGGTCAAGTGGAGATAAACAGAGGCTAGAGAGCCAAGGAGGGAGTGGAGGAGCAGGTGAGCAGGTGGGTGTGGGAAATCAGGTGACCAGGAAAGGTGGGAAGGGCTGGGGTTATGAAAGAAGTGGATTTCACATATTGTACCATATCAGATATGTTCGGGATGAACTTAGTGGTTAAGTTAAGGAAATTTAAATTGTGCCTACAAGTTGACTTAATTCCTTAATCAGTCTAAACTGCACCCTTAGCCCCCGTTGCTTTATTTAAAACGTCCCTCGCGTTCTTCTTACATTTTTGAATCCTCTGTAAAGCGACTGCAGCTCCTTCCTGGTGAACTTAGTCTGGGCTTGCAGCTGATCAAGACCCTCCGGTTGGTAACGCACCGTGGAGAGCTCAAGGTCACCGTCATTGCTGTCTGCCGGAGGGAAACAGAGAAATCGAGGGAGGTGCGATACAGGAGGGTAAGGAAGAAAAGAAGGAGGAAACTAGGCAAGACAAGAAAGAAAGAAAGAAAAAGAGGGAAAGGGGCAGGGCAGGAGTCGAATGCAGGGAAATCATATGGATGGGAGGCAAAGAATTAAAATGACTGACTATAACTCAAAATGCTCACCATCTAAACACAAAGAAAACAGAAAGGAAGACGTTGAGGAAGAGAAGGTGAGACAAGGAAACGGGTGGGAGATAAAACGCGTTAAGAAGAATGTACAGTATTGGACAAATATGTGAAAAGAAGATGCGACAGATTATTTTTACAGAAAAGTGGCAAAAATTATGAGTAAGAGGAACTTGTAGCTTGTTGCAAAGAAACCTGGAAAGAAAAAAGGCAAAGAAACCTTTTATTTCCACTTCTTCCAGAGGAAATATGCAGATATACATGCTCATTTTTATATTTCTGCTATTGTGGGTCAATATTCTATAAATAGAGCAACTTTCAGAAAAGCAGCACTTAAAAAAGAAGAAAAGAAAGTAAATAAATGCACATTTTAAAGCACATTTCACTTAGATAATGTTATTAGGAGCAGCTTCATCTGTCAAGTTTAGATCTCCTTCATAACAAAAGTCTATTACGTCAGCCAGAGGGACAAAATTGGCGAGTTCAGTTTAAATTAAAAGAAAAAAATATAGATATTGGGGAAGACGGTTTGCAGAGAGGGCTGGGATGAAGTCAAGCTACCACTGGAGCTGTACTCACCATCTTTACAAGAGTGACATGCAAATAGAAAGTTGAGGAAGACGAGGGAGGGATGGAGGAGGGCGGGGGGAGAGAAAGTCACAGGACTGTTAAAATGTTTAGTTATACATTTTGTTTACCAACACTGATTAAGGACGAATGCAGATTTTACAAGTATATCTTAAAACACTCATGCCATTATGTATATTGAAAATACTGTAACACTGTAAGATATTGGGACGTGAGTATATATATATTTTTTACCAATTCCTTTTCCGTCAACACATCCAGCCTGTTTGTGTGACTACATTCAACTTCTGCATTACAATCCACTACATCGACTCACAACAAGCTTCCACAGTGTTATTGCTCCAACGCTGCACAGAACGGCAAATAAACCCTCGCTCCTGACGTCTTACCTTCCAGTGACAGCGGCTCCCAGATCCCAAACTGTTTGAGCACGACAACAAACAGTCCAACAACAACAGCGATGGCAATTACTTCCATGCCATCCAGTCCCATTGTCGCCTTGCATCAGATATGACCTGTGCAGAAGCTTCACCTTTGAGAACTTGTTTTTTCTCAAGTGTTTCTAAGCGGATAATTTGACAGAGCGGCTTGCATCCACAAAATATCACCTGGTGTCAATCATCTCCTTCCTCCAGGCAGCTTCCTGTTTGATCAGTGTTTTTGTTCAGGCATCAGCAGTTTAAATCACTTAAAAGAAACCCCTGACTTCAACCACTGACCAGAAAAAGGTTCTATCACAGTGAGTGGAGAGCATCCTCCTCTATGCAAACAAATCCAAAGTCCATGGTGCGATCCTGCAGAGACGTATGAAATTCATAAAGTCTTAATCCCCCAAAATGATCCGAGGCTATCGCCGCTCGCACACGATCCATCTCTGTTACTGCGTTTCACCTCCTGGCCCAGATCATTTTAGGATCTCTCCCACGACTCCCATCAACTCAGGGGCTCCACCCCCCTTACTCACTCCACATCCTCCATCACTCTGTCCTGAGCTGTGCGTGTGTGCATGTGTGCGTGTGCGTGTGCGTGTGTGTGGTTGTTACTGAAGGAATTTCTTTACTAATAGCCTCTGATTGACAGTCTGACCCGTCTTTATTTGCTCGGTCATTTCAAGTACGCAGAGCTGTAAAACTAAGCATTGATCCACATCCGCTGATGAACTGCACTTAGAGCGGAGGAGTCTGCCCTGCCCTTTGTGGCGCTGCTTGTGTCTACTGGGCCGTTCAGAGATACTCCGGCTCAATAGCTACTCACTACGCACCATTTCTGTGACTGCAGAAACGATGCTTTGTTTAATACATTGTAGTTAAGAATAGTAAAGTTGCACTGAATTATGTCTGAGCTGCGATGCACACCTCCGAGGTCACTTTGCAGCTCCTGGTAAAACGCTCCTCGTAAACGTTCACGAGCTCTGACACAACGACAACATGTGTTTGTGTGATTGTGCCGTGCTGGAAGACAATGAGAGTGAAGAAGAATGTGAGCGTATGGTCCGCACAACTGATGACTTTGCACAGGATAATGGACTCAGTTCAAGTAGGAAAGGGGGGTGGGAGGGCAAATCAATTGTTGAGAGATAAAACATTGTTGCTAGAGCAGGCGGGGGAAGCAGGGCCAGAGATGCATTTCGACGGCCGAGCAGGGTTTATGTGAGTTAGAGACTCCAAATGGGCTTTACCTTAATGTCTGAGTCAAACAGCCACTGAAATAACTAATGAGCCGAGATGAGGCCGAAAATACAGAGAAACCGTCTCGATACTGTGGTTGCAATAGGCGACAAGAAAAGTGTTAAAGCTGTATACAGACAGTTAGAATTGCTGCCCTGTGGTTGCATGACTCAGCCAACCAGAGCAGTTTCAGTCTATATGTGACCTTTGACCTCCGGAATCTAATCAGTTAATCTTTGAGTCCAATTGACAACTGATCTAATGTCCTAAAGGCAGAGTTGAGGTATGACCTTTGACCACCCAAATCACATCAGTTAATCTGTGAACACGATTCTCAGGATTCTCTTGAGGCATCCTTGACATAAAACGATACGATAGAATTCTTAAGATAGAATGACTCTATCGTTCAGGAGGCAAAAAGGGGTTTGCGAGGTCAAAGTGACCTTGTGCTTCAACCTTTGACTACCAAGCTGTAATCAGTTCATTTTTGAGTCGAGGTAAACATTTTTATAAAATTTAAAGAAATTCCTTCTCGGTGTTCCTGAGATGTTGCGTTCACAAGATCAAAAACCTGTTATTTAAGGTCACAGTGACCTTGTATTTTGACCCTTGACCACCAAATTCTCGTCAGTTTATCTGTGATTCCTAGTGAATGTTTGTACCAAATTTGAAAGGATTCCCAGGAGGTGGTTCTAGGATATTGTGTTCACAAGGCAAAAGGCCTTTTTTTGTAAGGTCACGTCCATGATCACAAGAATGGGACTGAGGGAAGGACTGCCCGTAAAAGTTTTCACTTAAGAAGAACACTTAGTCAACTCAAGGGAAGTAAGCTACACCTGTTTTCTCTGGAGCAAAGTATCAATGGCTATAAAATAATAATAATATGCTTAATTTGCCTTTTATGAGAATAAAGTGTGAGATCATCGTCTAGCTTATAAAACACTTCCCCTTACATATGACGGCAGAATTAGTGAGACGTGCGTAGCTCGTTTCCTCACCAGACAGAAGCCATTAGTCCAACATGCAAGATGCATGAGCTGATGTGGATGTGGGAAGTCACCTGCCATAAAAAATAATGCAACATAATACTGTTTAATGCACCTTAAGTGCTGATCTGTCCACGTACTTCTATTAAATACAGACAAGAGTGAGGTGGCTTAAGCATGCGGAGATGCAAACAGTGCAGCCATCACCATCAGCCTTTAATGACTGCAGAGAGAGCAACATTACAGCTCCCAGCAGCAGCCCATCAATCACAGACTTTCACCAGCTCACCTCACACAAGTGAACAACATTAACTTTGTTCTCAATGGGGCCCATTGTTTTTCAGGTGTTTCAGATTTTGTGAGATATTATCTTTACTTGTTTTTATTTTCTCTTGTGACTTGATTTCATTCCCCCTGTGTTTTATGATCTGCTTATCTGTGGCTTGTTCTTATTAAAATTCCTTTCTCTGAATCACTTTGTAACTTTGTTAAGAAAAGTGCTGTATAAATAAACGTATTTATGTATTATTAGTAGTAGTATTCCTGAAGAGGTGTTATAGATGCACCCGGCAGAGTACTAGAGAGGATAGGAGGCGTCCTCATCTGCCCTTCATCAACTTTGTCCAGGTTTCATGAAGCTTTGAATCACATACAGAAATCCAAGTGAAATACAGATTCTATTGTAAACTAATATTCAATATTACTATTTACTTCAGGAACTATGAGCTAAAGGGCCTTGACAGCAGTTATACAACAGTACAACATCATATGAACAGTTATTAAACCTAGCAAATGTTTTCACTCATTATATAGAAAGCTTCTTATTCCGTGGGTGGTGAAGATGTTCACATAATTTTCAGTGTTTTGTTCTGTACATCTTGTACGTCTGTATAGATTCAGTGCAGAAATAGGTGCTATAATGACTCTCGACCAGCAGATGGCGATACAGTTGTTATGAATAGGAGGAAACATATTTAAAGCTCAATATATATTTTCATTTCAGTAGGTGAATAATAGTCGATATGGATAAAATGATTGATGGATATAATAATAAATGTTAAAAAATTCAGATTAATTTGAGTTCACTGAATGCAGAGAGGACTTTAGAGAAGATTTTAGCATTTAACAACTTTATATCTAATGGAGTCCTAATGTGTATATATAAGTAAAGAGCTCATAAATAAAAAATCCAGACCATTTCCTGACTGATCCAAACTAGGGATGAGACACGTGGATGTATAGTAATTGTATAATGTGTCTGCATTACAGTTAAAACACATTGAAGTAATGATTTTGATTTGAATGATTGAAGCTATTAGAGCATTTGCTCTGTTACTGTTTTCATCAGTGTCCTGTCGGAGGCACACGGCCATCTGTCTGCCGGCAGAGAGCGGAGTCAGCAGTGAGTGAATGAGGTCGTCTCTGGAAGCAGCGCACGCTTTCTGCTTATCACCGTGGTTTCCACTGAGGCAGATTTAAGCAGAAAACAAGAAGAAATATTCCATAATGGATGAAACCCTGTTTGCAGATTAGAGACAACATGTGATATTGGCAGGGGCGGAATGTGAAATGCCAGTGGAGCGTGTTCACACAGCGGCCTGTCTGCTCTGTCTGCTCACACAGGAGGGCACTGTCAATAATTCAGATAGAAAAATTGGGGTGTGTAAGGGCAGCCGGTGGAAAGTCTCAGCTCCTCCTGGAAGAAAAACGTGGTGAAGGGGAATCCAGATATATAGTGTTCGAAATTTTGACTCCAAATCACTATAATTGATTATTTAATACTGAAACTAGTAGATGAAATCATTTCTCAGACTGTGTGCAGAGGAATTATTCGACGGGGAGGGAGGAATGTGGAGTGGATCAAACTTAAGCCTACGAAGCGGAGCAGGAAGTAAAGTGGCAGCCATCCGATCACTAACTGATTAAGTGTTTGGATGAGGTGGCGTTGAGGTATGTGCTGTAAACACTGAGCAGAACAGAGGGGAGGAAGGGCGACAACATTGAATTCTAAATGTAAATCTATACTGTAAATGGGGCAGACGCTTTAAAATTCATGTATTCTGTAATGCCGGAGATAGAAAGGCCTTCCTCCCTGCGCTGGATCTCCCACCTCCCCTGCCGTCACACACCATCATGTCGTTACAGGCCGTTGTTTGGTTTCTTTATCTGCTTCTACCTGGGCCCTGTTGTGTCGTGCTGGCGATGATCCACTTGACGAGACAGCACTTCATCAGAGATTTACGCGTGAGCCGCGGCTTCTGCCACTTGGGGCCCTCTGTCTGTCCGCTCGGGTTTGGATCTTTTCCATTGGCGTCGGGCATCAGGCCGCCGTCAAACACCTTCTCATTGGCCTGAGGAAAATCACAGAGAAGAAACATTCACTGAAGGTGGATTTTTTTGCTCCACTGTACAAGAATCACATGACCACACCTCAGACGGGGAGGAGAAAGCAAGCATCTGCCTGGAAAAGGAACCACTTCCAGGCTACAGCTCCATTTTGAGTCCTAGCTGCATGTTTAATAAACCAACTGACCTGTTTGGATTCTTTCTCATGGCCCTAATCAGCATAGGTTATTTTTCTCTTAATCTCTTAAACCCCACAGTACACCTCCATGGTCAGTTATAGAGACGATAGCTGGTGAACATAGTCAGGTTTTTAGTTTCATTTCCCTTTTATTAAAACGACTCTGGTCGAACTTCACCCTCAAAACACTTCCAATTTTATCCAAGATCCAAAATATTAACTCTTCTTTGTAACGACCTTCTGTTTGGCTGAGGATGTGGCTGATTGCTCCATCTCAGTTCTTGTGGACCTCAGCATTTTTCTTTCGAAACCATAGATCATAGATAATGTTCTCTTTGACAAGTCTGGAGAAGTGGGCAGGAATCTCTGATTAATTCAGGTCCGTGGAACTGGAGAAACTTTATTTCCTCTCGTCTCCACTGCTTGTAATCCATATGTGCCGGCCTGACAGAAATCAATCAGCTATAGTTCAAACTGCTGCAGGTCAGCTCCCAAATAATGTGTTTGTGTCACCGCTGTTGATACACGTGCTTGACCAATCGCGACTCAGTCTCAGCTGTCAATCATGACGTTTCTTCTGTTTTTGTAGCATCAAATAATGAATTAAAACCAAACTTTGTAGAAACATGAACACTTGGCCGCTGTGATGAGAACTACCTAAAATTAAACCATCCTTGAGAAATAAATATTTGACTTTGACTTTTTGTCCCATCCGCTAACATGAAGTAGGCAGGATTTGTGACCCATACTGCAGCCAGCCACCAGGGGGCAATCAAGGCACATTGGCTTCACTTTTGAGGAGCTGTCGTGTCTTCCATCTTTGTTTATATGTCTTTTTATATAAACCTTGTATTCGTGTCCAGCAGGACGGTATCAGTTTATGTAGTTATGTACAAGTCAGGTCCTTTTTCATGTATTATACAAACAGGAAAGAAAATCTTTAAAAAAGTTTTAAATGTGCTCACTTGCTGGACAGAATTGGAAAATGTCTAATATTCCAGTAACAGGAGCTCATCTGAGAATAAGCACACACAAGCTCCTTCGTTTCTAGTTATTTTCACCATCGCATCTTCTTATCATCCGACACTGGACTCACAGGCACTGCTTCTATGTTCAGATGAATATTTCAGTGAAAATGAAGCCTTACATTTTCAAACATCTTCGATATAACAATCCAATTAATCATGTGTCATGAGAATCTTTATGATGATTGATCAAGACAGTTGTCTGAATAGATCACTGTCATCTAATTAACTGTGATTAACTGAGCCTGAATAAGATCATACTCAGAGTAAGCAAAAATTAAATGAAGACATTAGTCAAATTACGCAGATGTCTAGACGTGTTAATGACATAATAAGGTCTGCTTGATTACGCGTGACCTGAGGATGAGTGTAACATCGGACGTATGGACATGATATTGACGTGAGACATAATCCGATTTATGCTCTGTAGCATGTAAACAGGTCTATGCATGGAATATTCTATTAGCAACTCTTGTAAACATCACAATCGGAGTAATGTCAGAATAAGGTCAATAGTCGGATTATTACCTCGCCCAAGGAGGTTATGGTTATATCTGCGTTTGTTTGTTATTTAGAAGGATTACACAAGGATGGATCACCACGAATCTCGGTGGACGGATCCAGTCAGTTCTTTGGCTGTTGTCTCCTGTCTCACTCTGTCCCCGCTGTCTTTTCCTTTGTGGAGGTGAAGCAGCAGTATGAATAAAACAGCTTTCTTTAAGAGGCTGCTGAGGGGGCAATGTAAAGAGTTTGTTATCGAAAATAGACTGAAGCACTGTCGGGGGAGCTCCTCTCACGCCCCCCCACCTCCTCTTTGAA
This sequence comes from Hippoglossus stenolepis, assembly GCF_022539355.2. NCBI lineage: Eukaryota > Metazoa > Chordata > Actinopteri > Pleuronectiformes > Pleuronectidae > Hippoglossus > Hippoglossus stenolepis. The sequence goes on from NC_061500.1 coordinate 8,616,987, forward strand.
TACGAAAGGATGCCAAAGCATACAGGGCATCGAGAATGTCGCTCAATAATTCACACTCCTTAAAACGGCATCAATAAAAGATCAGAGTTGGCCGCCATGGTGAGGCGAATGATGACTGCAAGTAAAACGGACTGACACTTGATAGACCGTCCAAAAGCCACACAAACAACCCAACACACAAACACACACACACACACAGATATGCACACAAACATACTGTATGCATCCATGACACACACACACTTTCAAACTAAATATGCCTGTTTATTCAAGTGCATAAAGAAGTCTCATTCATATATGCAGCTTATATACTTTTCGAGCATCTCAAGCCGAGTTTCCTCCGACTTTGGTGACGTCAAGTTGTTATGTGAATGTATTTATTTAAAACTTTTATAGTAAAGCGTGATAATATAATGAAAGTATATGTCGAGCAAATCAAAATAAAATATCAGTCTGACTCAATTATCTGTGATCCTGTCAGAATTTCTGAAAAGGTTGACAAACTGTTATGAAAGATGAAGCGCTGCATTATTTAAATGAAACAAACCATGTGAGCAAGTGATCATGAGCGTCATGAGGAAGACCATCCTCAGTGCACTCATCATCATGTTAACACACAGACACACACAGACACACACAGACACACTGAGATCAATCATGAAATCAGTAGTTTTCCTGCTTGGATCTTTTTTTTACCACCTGTGATTCTCCTATAAAAACCTTATTTCTGTTGTGCAATGGAAATAATCAACTTTTTAGCCAACAGTATTTATTCTGCAGCTTTAGTTACTGTGCACGTCCGTGTTTTGGGCAAAAAACAGATGATCAACAAATGAAACAACGCTTTTTTATCTATGAAACTATGATATAAGTAGAGATGAAGTAGTTGAAGTTAGACCTGCATCAACCAACCACATCACATACTACAATGGGTTAATAATAACATTGTCCCATTAGTATAATAATACATTTCTAAAGGGATACAGGTATATTTTTCTCATCCATACTTGCAATTTTGAATGCAGCACTTTTACTGTACTGTAAAGCACACAGGAATATCACCAATGTTAATCTTCCTTCATGTTATTAGGAGCTCCTCCAGTAAATTATTAAAAGCACAAAACAATAAATGTTTACTGCACCTGCATTGCGTCTGGGGTTGTGTTGCTGTTTAGGAGATAAACTGCTGCAATCCTCCTCCGCTCGCGCTCCTGTGACAAGCCTCAGTGAGCTGCAGCTGCCTGCAGAGAGAAAGCAGCTGTGTGAAGGAGGAGCAGAGCTGCTCCGGTCCCCAAGCTCACACACACACACTGAGCTGAGGGTAAACACTGTTAACTCACAATCATCATTAACATCTTCATCTTCATCATCAGAATCATCATCATCTACGTGTTGCATGTGAGCGAACGTTCCCACCTGATGAGTCAGGAAGAAGTGATGGTGCCGGCGATGTGCAGGAGAGTCGTGATCCTCAGCTGCTGATGAGAGCAGAGAGCAGTTGGTCCATCAGCTGGTGATGAGGAGGCAAACGCTTTATAGAGCGAGCGAGGGAGGGAGCGAGGCGCGGACGAGGCGTTTGCATCATGACAAACGTTATTAGAAGTGCCAGACATATTGTAAAGTGCAGCCGTGATGTGCAGCTCCAAACTCAGACGAGACTCTCCGAGGAAATTAAACAGGATGACAGTGTCTCATACACACACACACACACACACACACACACACACACACACACACACACACACACACACACACACACACACACACACTCATGTGGATTTTATGAACAGTTTCCCCCACTTTTACCCAAGGACAAACTGATGTGGCATTTTCTTGTCAGTGGACAGGTTTTACTTATTTTATAGGAAAAAAATGCCCAAATTATGTTTTAGAGGAAGAACATTCACAGCACTCTAGTTTGAGAGATAATTTATTTCAGTGCGTTAAGATGTTAAATTTATCGTGTGCTGCTGTCTGTAAAACATTAGGGTGGATTTAGGTTAATCATCATCATCCTCTTTCTCATCCTCTTTTTCATCTTCTTTATCTTCTTCTTATTTTTCGTCTTCTTCGTCTTTGCCTTCTTCTTCATCTTCTTCACCACTTTCTTTGTCTAATTCTTCTTCGACTTCTTCTTTGCAGTCTTGTTCACCAATATCTTCACCTTCTTCACTTTCTTCTTCTTCTTCACCCTCTTCTTCTTCTACGGCTTCTTCTTCTTCATTGCCTTCTTCTTCTTCTTCTTCACCTTGTTCTTCTTCGGCTTATTCTTTGCCTTAACCAGGGCTTTCCACGTTATTATATAAAGATATAGAGAAGCGAGGCCGTGGGTGAAAGTAGGCAGCTATAGGGAGGGTCTGGGGGAGTGCAGCCCACATTTGGTGCCTCTGGTACGTTTAACATGAAGTGAAGTATTTGAAATGAAAATTAGGAATCGGAAAATGAAGCATGATCCTTCACTTTGTTCCACACAAAGCAGGACAAAATGAATGAAAATGCCTGGTGGTGCATTCTCAGGAGACGTTAATGAAAAGCCTCGCGAGGTTTAAGGTGCTTATTCAACACCTGGCGCTTTTTAAAACAGGATTATTCTCACACAGTTCCCTCTGTAAAATATGGCTGATTATACACATCAAACAGAGAATTAGTAACTGGCTGGACTTCAGTGAGTCGTCCTCTATTTGTCCAACAGCCACTGCCTGTGCAAAGCTCTGGATAAACAGGCTTTAGTTGCAATGTACTGACACTGCACTGAGTTGAAATGGCATCGTGCTGCTAAATTTCCTTTAATTTTTGAAACCACACATAGGACACACTTTGTACCGTGCATCTGTCTCCATCCATGGTTTCACATTGACTTGAAAGGTAAATGAATATGCAGGAAGCTGCCCCAGAATCGGTCCCACACTGCCTCTGCTTCTGGTAAAGTGCCTCCTCTCAAATTCTATGACAGTCGTGAGGAAGAGGAAGAGGACTTTTTTATTGTCGAGAGGAAATAAAGACCAACAGGGAGGAAGAGACAGGAAAAAAAGATGGTTGGATCTTTTTCAGCTCGTTTTATTTTCTCCATTTTCTTCATCTTTCTAAGGTATCGAAATTGCTCCGGGCTTTGCTGCAGCATTAGCTCTGAAATGTGCACGTTGCTGTGCATGGTTTGTTTCATTTTTAAATCCCAAAATTATTCATAGTTGTTGCTCCCAAGTCACGAGAAGGTTTGCATGAAGGAAGATGTTCTTCACTTTCTCCAAGATGTATTCGTTCTGATAGGAAATGTCCCTCGGTGCTTAGGAAGGATGATGGTGATGTTTGGGGAACATCTCCGGCTTTAAAAAGGAAAACCATGTTCAGAAAGTCCAAAAAGAAATGATGAGGATTGTGAACAGGGGCTCAAAATATGATATCTTAGTCTAGATGAAATTTACACTGCTATAGAAACTCAATATTATTTGCTGGTGTTATTTAAACAGGGTAGGCATGTATGCTATGAGCAAATTCTCTGGTATCCCAAAAGTCCATGTTCCTTCAAACAAAACCAAGTCTATAGCTGCAGGATAAAGTGCGTGGGTTTCATCCTCTGGGGAACATGAATCTCCCAACCCAGTTTCATAACATTCCATCCCAAAGTTGCTGAGATATTTTAAAACTCGACCAAAGTGGTGGACTGACCGATGCTGTCCTCACATAGCTGAACTATCAAATATGTACTTGTCAGACAGTTAATTATAAATCGCTTGAGCTAACGTTGTCAGAGACTGATTCAGAAATGTTTAATGTCTTTCCCTCTGTTGCAGCCCTCATAACAAAACTGGAGAAATTCAATATTTCGGTACAGTCTGCCCTTGTGCCTCTTATCTTCCTACAGGTCTGTCTCGCTCCTGCAGACGCTGCAGTTATTTTTAGCCTCACAAGTTCCAGAGAGCCTCCAGTTTCCCTGGTGCCTCACACATCAGCTCAGGGTTTAATTGAGGGTGCGTGTTTGGTGCAGATGTGTGTGCATCTGTGAAAGCTGATTTCTTTTATTTTCTCTCTTTCCTCATAAATGTTGCATTTTTCCTCTTCTTTTTTTTTTGTTGATAACACGCACGGCTGCACATGTTTGTGCACGTATTCACACTTTGTTTCCAGCTGTGGCACAAAAACATCCACTGCTGCTCATCTGTTTGCATGAAGAGAGACAGGAGCATGACCTTGAAAGAAAACATGTTAAACCCCAGACTTAAACGTACAGTTAAACTCTATATATCAGGATTTGGAGAGATGAATTTATGCAGCTTTATAGCACAGGGGACATTAAATGTTTGCTCTTATCATTCTTTCCCCCCAAAGGTACAAACACAAAGCAAAAATATTATACAAGGGACAATATTAAAATCTGTGCAGACTTCCCAATAAATACAACTACACAATAAAGTATTGTAGCATGTCTGTGTCCATGTTTGATAAGAAACTGCAGGATTTCATATGTAAAAAACCTGGTAAAAACAGGGACAATGAGAAGTTTACCTGAAATAACAATTTTTTTTAATCTCCTTCTCCTTCCTCTTTTCATCCCTCTCTCTGCACCGCTGCTCTCAATTCATCTCCAGCAAAACAAAATGCAGTTGTGTTTCCAATTGCCGTTTAAAAAAAACAAACATCAATTTATTTAATGGCACTCAGTAGAGCACCTACCGCTGCCAAGGCCCTTAACTTCCATCGAGTGGCACCTGATTGCTCAGATATCTGTCCCCTAAATATGCCAGATTAGTTTTTTCATCAAGAGACATAAATATTTTCTGGGATGATGTAACAAATGACTTAACCTGCCCCTTCGTCAGGATCCATGCCAAAATGTAAAGGATTTCTTCTTGGTCCATGTCCCATCCCTTCATCAGGTTTCATGGAAATCCGCTCAGTAGTTTTTGCATGATCCTGCTGACAAACAAACAAACAAACAAACAAACAAACAAACTAACTAACTAACTAACTAACTAACTAATAGATGGACCTGGAAATCTTTTAACTTTCTTTTTCAAACTGTATGTTACTGAGGACGTGTAGTAGAACCATTTACCCTCTGCTGCACCCCACTCAAACCCACGAGGCTTACCGGTTATTCTAATGCCACATTTTAATTAACTCAACACTCCTAATCCGTCTCTAGTGTTAATTATGTGTGAGCAGAAGTGAGCGGCTCTGAAGATGCTGTTATGGTCATTTTTTATTAGGGAACACTGAAGGTGACAGGTTAATTACATCCTGTGCCCCCCAATAAAAACTCACTAAATGTTAAATACAGCAGATAAAAGTAATCTTAACTAATGCGCCGCACCTACATCATAAAATGTATCTAACACGATTTATTGCAGGTATATTGAAACGGTTGGTTTTGAAGGGTCCAACTTATCAGTTTGTACATGTTTGTCGACTTGGGATACAATAAACACAACGACTAACATGACCCGTCCTTACCAAAGAATTATACTGTCACTACCCAATTAGGTGATATTATAATAGTATATATTATACTTTATTATTAATATTCATTAGGAGTTCTTACATTGATCGATATTCTGCGACTTCTGAACCAAAGACAACCTTTTAAACCCCATTTGTGATTTGTGATGTTTTTCATCCTGAAACCAGACTTCATTTGAAAAGAATAAACACAAATAAAAACACATATCATTTATGTATTTGCAAAATTTGCACTGAATAAAAATAATAAGGCTTCACCCCGAGCTGAGGTGGCGAGTCAGCTGAGACAAGCTGCTGTCCAGAGCTTCACGTCTGGAAATGTTCATCACCACAGACATGAAGCGAATTCAGAGTTCAACCATTTCCTTCTTGGGCCTCCTGAGACTCAGCTGCAGCCACAGATCCAGAATTCTCTTTTAAAAAACGAGCAGCGATGTAGGTTTTCACTCTAGACACCAGATGTCACTACTGTCAATAACTTAACAAAGAGTCGGGACATGGAGTCTGAAGTAAATAAACGTCTCTTCCTAAAAAACCAAATGATTACACTCCACAAGATGTTACTGTGTTCTCTCTCTCTCTCTCTCTCTCTCTCTCTCTCTCTCTGTCTTGTTCTCACACACGCATTCTCGCATCCATTTTTAACTTAACTAACTATAATTTAACTTTACTTTCTAACCTGTGATTATGTTGCAGTCCATAATCACAGCTTGTCTGTGTTTAACTGTGTGCGTGCGTGCGTGTGCGTGCGTGCGTGTGCGTGCGTGCGTGTGTGTGTTGAGGTGTGATTAGCTCGTTGTCACATCATGTGATATTCAAACATATGCTCATATGTTTCTGGACTATTTTCATCTTTGAATAAAGTTAAAAAACCAAGTATAACAGGATGTGCTTTGTTTCCTGGACAGCTGTCCCAGCCCTCGGGGAACAAGCTGTAAATATCTGTTAGAATAATTCGATGGGGAAACCACAGGATGTCTGCAGGATTGGTCATTTTCTATGATGGAGATTTCTTCCTGCTGGACGTTTTCTTTCTTTGTGTAACTCTCTTAATGGCCTTGTTTACTTTCATGGACAATGATTACTTAAAGGGAGGAGGGCATTGCCATAAAAAGAAGCAGGAAATCTGTTACTGTTTACAGCACTTGTGCATTTAGACACACACACACACACACACACACACACACACCACCCACCCACCCACCCACCCACACACACACACACACACACACACACACACACACACACACACACACACACACTCAAAGTCACATAAAATGGATTTACATTTTTGTGTCGTGACTCTGCATCAGATTAAGAGTTCAGCGAAGCAGGACTTTCGCAGAGTTAGAGCTCAGACTCTACACAAACTCACCAGGGATAGAATATCCATGATCCGCCTCGGCTTCCTGGCTAAGATGTGATGTCACTCTGGAAGGAAAAGGGGGGGCCCCATTGAGATCCCCTCACTATCTGCGGAGGATGTGAGAGGCTCAGGCTGCTTTTGCACCACCCCCTCCATTTCCCCACAGTCAACAGGAAGACCGGAGGCCAAAGAGAGCGGCCACACTCTGCAGGAGGGGAAAGACGAAGAAGGTCCAGCTGTACATTCAGGACAAAGGAGAACAATCAAGGCAAAGGAATGAGCAAGAATCAGAAAGAAGTGAAGAAAATCCAGACAGTGTATCTGCAGAACCTGGAAAAACTCAACCAGGGACTAAAGCCAGACAAGAAGAGTTGGAAGTCAAAGGAAGGAGACTTTGCTGTACAGACAGCGATGGAAAAGCTGCGTCAGCCTCCCATCTCCGGACAAGTCACCAAGAGCTCAGCACACAGAATCAGCAGAGACCTGACCTGCTCCATCTGCTTGGATCTTTTCAAGCAGCCGGTTTCCTTGCCCTGCGATCACACCTTCTGCCAGGGGTGCATCGAGGGCTACTGGACGGGTCCCCGGGGCCCCGGGCAGGGGGGCACAGGCTCCTGCCCTCAGTGCAGGAAGGTGTACCCCGGACAGTGCTACAGGCCCAACCGCATCGTTGCCAACATAGTGGAGAGCTACTGTCATGGTCTGGACGAGTGTGGGAGTGGAGCCCGCCTGGCGGATGTTGCGGTGGCAGAGCGGGCCCCTGCTCCGGTCCCCCGCTGCAGCCGACACAGAGAGGAGCTGAAGCTGTACTGCGAGGAGGACCAGGAGCTGGTGTGTCTGGTGTGTGGAGTCTCCCAGGAGCACAGGAGCCACACCATGGTGTGCGTGCAGGAGGCAGAGCTGAAGTACAGGGTGAGTGAGCGTTGACTTCAGAAGTTAAATTTCATGGAAATGTTTCTACAACACTTAGTGGAGCAGTAATGATTTATTGACTCTCAGGAAGTTTTCATTTTGTACTTGTGCATCATATTAATGACGGTCTTTGTCCTTTCTCTCTCTCTCCAATGCCTTTAATTATCACAACTTAATTTTAACACATTCTATATAATATATATAACAATTGCGAACAATTCATTTAAAACTAGATTTCCCTCTGTTGATTTGTTTTTGTAGCGGTGTAACTTTTGAAGAAGTTACTCAAGTCTCTAGTGCACAATGAGTTTACCACAAACCAATCCCTCTAATCTGAAGGGAACACTGGTGCTATGACTGTTTCTTATGTGCATGAGCAGCAAAACAGCAAAACAACAGGCCAGTAAAGACACAACAATGAATGGAGTAGAGTGAGAAACAGCTCAGCAATGCGGGATGTTGATAATGTCTCTGTCCCCTCAGGCGTCTCTGAACAGCTCCATGGATTCCCTGAAAATTGAGCTCAACACAGCGCTGCAGTGTGACAGAGAAGCTGAGGACGAGGTCAAAAAGCTCAAGGTGAGAAAGAATGCTAAAAAAAAACAAGATTTCAGTTTCTTAAATTCTTCTGGATTCCATGCTTTCGCTGTTATCCTCGTTAAATATCAAGTTTTGGCTCCCACCGACAACGTGCATCATCTCTCCCCCCCGCTCAGGATCACACCGCCGACCTCAAGCAGCGCATCGAGGCCCAGTTCAGCGACCTGCACCAGTTCCTGTACCAGGAGGAGAAGCTGCTGCAGGTGAAGCTGAAGACGGAGGAGCGGCGGGAGCTGATCCGCCTGGACGAGCACAAGGCCCTGCTGTGCGTGGAGATCTCCCGTCTGCAGGGGGCCGTGCACGAGATCGAGGACAAGCTGACGGAGCAGGACCCCTTCACTCTGCTGCGAGTAAGTCCCTCCAATACGAGGCATATGCAGCCCATCTGGAAGATATCAACATCATGAGTCAGCTTTGGGGATGATTCAGGCGAGAAATGCTGAGCTTTTGATTTGAAACCTTTTTCCATGAGAAGACAAGAGGTGAATTATGGGGTTTGTTAGCTTTATATATAGTCCATGGATGTTTCTTTCGTGCCAAAACGTTAAAAAGGCTCCGACGTAAACATTCAAGATTTAAGTGAGCAGGGTGTGACCAGTTTGGGTCTGAACACCGCTCTTAAGGCCATAAACATGGCGATCATGTCCGTTCGCTTGTACTCTAAGAGTCTTGCTTGAAGAGCTGTAACTTTTCTAATGACAAAAGAGTGAGAAAAAAAAACAGTGAGCGCAGACAGGATGTAAGCCAGTGAGCTCACTCGTTGATCTGGAGGATAAGGAGTTGAGTTCAGCCTCGGGGGCCACACTCTGGCGAAGGCTCTGGGACTTTCCCCGAGCCACAGGGAGATCCCACAGGGCGGGATAGCGTGAGGTCAGACGTTGATGTAATGTGGGAAAAGCTTTCTCTCCTTTCAGAGACAACACAACTAATCACCCGTCTCTGTCTTCCTGTGTTTTCCCTGTGTCTCATTTCAGAGCATCAAAGTCTTGCTCCAGAGGTGAGTGTGGGCCAACATCAATTCCATCTTGGATGAGTTTCTGTTTTTATTCCCTGTTGCTCATTGGTCTTCTGCACGGGTTTTTCTCAGCAGGCCGGCGCTGAAGTTCGAGAAACCAGCGTTTACGCCGCCCAGTCTGTGCGAGGGTCGGTTTGCGGGGCCCCTGCAGTACAGAGTGTGGAAATCCATGAAAGGAAGCCTCTACCCAGGTAGGGAGGCCCAATAATCCCCTTATGAAACCACATATTAATTCTCCAGATCCGGATTTTTATTTGGATCTGCACCAAGTTGCACACACTTATAAATATCAGTCCTCTAAACCTTTTTTCATCAAGATCCATGAATTATTTTCTGAGAAATCAAAGAAAATGTTAGAGAAAGTGAAAAATAATGTCCTGGATCCGTCCCCTGATCCGGATCAGGACCAAGACTTTATGAGTTCTTCTTTGGCCCGTGCTTCACCCCTCCACACAATGTCATGGAAATCGGTGGAGTAATTTTTGCATAATCCTGCTAACTAACAAAGAAATGCAGATGAAAACTACCAAAACGTGTCCATGTTGCACTGCCATGTTTCTACAGTAGCCCAGAATGGTCAAACATCAGTTGCTCTACAAAGGGCCTTTTGTATTCCGTATGTTTTCTGAAGCTGAAGCGTAGGTTTTTCAGTTTGTTGAGACAAGAATCTTTAAAATTTTTGTTATCTTACAACCTCCTTTTCTTTAGTTCCAGCAGCCATCACATTCAACTCCAGCACGGCCAACCCTTGGCTCAGCTTGACCTCCTCCCTCACCTGCGTTCGCTACCAGACCTTCAACCACACGGTGCAGGACAACCCCTACAGGTTCAACGCTGCCCTGTCGCTGCTCGGCAGCCAGGGCTTCACCCACGGACGCCACTACTGGGAGATCGAGGTCTACAGCAGCACGGTGTGGACGGTGGGGGTGGCTCGGGAGTCGGTGCCCAGGAAGGGAGTCATCAAAGCTCTACCAGCCAACGGCTTCTGGACTCTCTCCCTCTCTTATGGGATTCAGTACATGGCAGGCACCTCCCCTCCGACTGTGCTGTCCCTGGAGGAGCCGCTGGCCAAGATCGGGGTGTACCTGGACTACAAGAGGGGCCTGGTGTCCTTCTACAACGCAGAGAGCATGACGCACCTCTACACCTTCAGGGAGAACTTCTCTGAGACGCTCTACCCGTACTTCAACTTAGGCTTCCTGGATAAGGTCCATGAAAACGAGCCTCTCAAAGTTTTCTTACCAAAGATTTAACGAACTGGAAAAATGGCAACAAAAGAGTAAAGTTGCAAAACCAAACAACCATGATTCAAACTGCAGAAAACAAGAGAAATCATACTTAATAATATACAGCATTAGATACATACTTGTTGATATCAGACCTGTGTCCAATGAGGACACATTGTTCAGTAGACTGGATCTACTGCCACTCGTTTCAGCTCAGAGAAGCTGTGCTTCAATGACGAATGTGAAACTCCACGGTTATTCACTGTTATGTGCTATTATGGTTATTTTGTAATCATTTATTTTTGTGCATGATTCACTAATAGAGTCAAGTTAGACTCTTAATCATATGGTTTTATTTTTGACGACATATGTACTGTTCATGTTTGTGTGGATTATATTGTGTCATTCTAACAATGTCACGCCTTTTGATTTTCTTTTTATATGTGAACACATTTTTTGTAATTTTGGACATTTACTTTGTACTTTTTGTACGAGTAAGAATTGAATGCACCAGCTGCTGGTTGATCCAAAGTCTGGTGCATGTTGAGTGGCACACAACGAAACACAGAACTATATGGGTAACCTTTTAATAAAAGTATTTGTGAATGATTTATCCAAAGTGTTCCTATTATTCTAGCACGGAGATAAATAAAACACCAGAGTCGTTACTTCCTGTGTAATCATTACATACATGCACACAAGCAAGCAGGTGACACGATGAACACCTAGTTTCACGGTGTTCTACTATTCAAGAGCTTTAAAGAAATGCAGCAATACAACAATAAAGGCAGTGAAGAAGACTCCAGGCCAGCAAACATGGATGCAACGTTCAAAGCTCTGTGTTTTATGATGAAGAAAAATACATCAAACTCATTTATCAGAGCTATGACACAGGACACAGTTTACTTTGTTTACAAGGGAACTTCCCGGGGAACCTTTAATACCAGGTGGAAACACAATGATCCATCTGTTATCTACACTGCTCATCCTTTAAGGGTTGCAGGGGCACTGGAGCCAATCCCAGCTGACACACCGAGAAGCAGAATGCCCCCGGGACAGGTCACCAGCCCGTCACAGGGCCAGCATACAGAGACAGAACACCACTAACACATATTCACACTTAAGGTCAATGCAACGTCTCAAGCTAACCTCAATCTGCACGCCATTGGACTGAGGAAGCTGGAGCACCCAGAGAAAACGCACGTTCACACGGGGAGATCATGCAAACTCCACACAGGAAGAATCCGGGATTCGAACCAAGAACCCTCTCTTTCCCCCTGTGACCACAACCAACAGTGATGTCACCTCTGCATCACAGCAGCAAGCTAACAAGCGAAACAACTACGATAAGCAAAAATACGACTTTCAGCTGGTGTTGTGGGACATAAGCAGAAGTTACTGAGAGGTAAAAGCAAAATATAGAAAAGATTCAAGTTAGAGGAGTTGATTTCCTCTGTCATCACTTCGCCCGACTGTGTGTTGCAAAGAGATTTAAAGCACAAAAACACGAGTCAGAGGAAAAGCAGAACTTGTTGGAAGCTGGAAACACAGTAATGGTTTAAAAAGGAAGCTGGGAAAATACTGTGTGGGAATGTTCTGCATCTGATCAATGAAAAACTAAACTACAGCAAAGAAAAATGAAATAGATAGAATACATCAAAGTAAAAAAACAAAACAAGCCAAACTATATCACAATATATACATTTGATATCTTTACAGTGTTATGACAATCATTCAATACAGGCTGAATTTGACTCAAAAACAGTCACTTCAAACTTTTCCTCCTGTGCAACTATAATTTCTCTGCGTGGTTTCACTCTCCAGCAGACGTGAATGTGAAGTATGCGTCTGCTGGTGTTTGTGGTGTCGATCCCGTGCATCCACTCCTCGTCTGGAAAAGGGCGTGTTCCGCCAAATGCCAGGGCTGAAGTCTCCGTTTTGGTTTGGGGCTGGGATCCGACATGTCACAGTCACTTGCTTGCGTGTAACGTGTCCTGGAACTTGGTGCTCGTGTAGCGTACGTGAAAGCCCTTTTTGTTGATGCTGTCGTCAGAGTGAAACTTTAAAATGATGGCGTCTCCAGCTGAATAGACCTCTTCTGGAGCCTGGGGGAAAGGAAAGAGTTGCAGGGGAAAAGGACTTTCGAGCAGCGTTTAGTACAAAAGACTGATATTTTTAAAGCTCACCCCAGATCCACAGTATCGTCCCAGCCGCGGGGACTTCATGTCGGCGCCGTCGTACAGCTCCACGTAGTCATACCCGCAGTCGGCCTCCTCCTCGATCTCAAACACTCGGAAGATGATCTCCACTCCGTAGCCCTTCTCGGCAGTGACCACCCACAGACAGTCAGAGCCACTGGGATAGTTGTTATCTCCAAACTGTGCATGAGAGAACAGATCTTTTGTCTTGACCTCGGCTTTCAGGCTCCCTCCACATCCTGAGAATTCACAACCACAAAATTAGAGGGTCAAAAAAAAAACTTGGGATCTCGTAAAAGTGAGGAAAGAATGCAGATTTCTAAACACGACAGAGAACTAACCCGTAGTTGAAATGCCACAGTGTTTTTTGTAGTCTACTCTTTACTGCAAAGGACCATTTGAATATAATTCTAGTGTCTTCCTCCCACCTGCTCTGTATGAAACCTCGAAGCCTCTTTTCTGCACCGAGTTGTCTGAGGAAAACCGCAGAAACAGTTTGTTGCCACTGGAGACGACCGGAGAAGGTTTCTTGGTGCCGCAGAAGCGTCCGAGACTCGGGGCGCGGGGGTCTCGCCCGTCGAAGATCTCCAGATGGTCGTAGGCGCACTCTAGATGGGCCTCCATCTCGAGCTCGTTGAAAACCTGACAGCCATTTTGGAAAACTGTGAATGACATGATATTTTGGATCACAACCCTAATGTTTAAATGAATGAGAAATGCATTGACGTACGAGTTTGATGCGGTGGCCCGGGGTTGTGGACAGAGACCAGGTGCAGGCCTTCTTGCTGGGATATCTGTCAGGCCAGTTGGGGCTGCTGATGATTCCCGACGCACTGTTCACAACATGATCACAACCGGCTGAAACAAAAAACAAAGAGAGATGCATCGCTCGGCGCTCAGATCACAGCAACGTGGCCATCTTTACTCAATCTTTAAGCGTCCATGCAAACAAGTAACAATCCCGTTAGCATTAGAATCAACAAACTGAGCCAACCTGGATAAATCTGAGGGGAGGCCCACACTCTCTGACTCGAGCCCTGGTCTCGGCCGATTATAGTTATATTACCTGATGCTTATACAGTCACAACTCACCATCATAGCCATTTTTTCATCTATCCATTATCTACTATGTCTGAGAGAAATGATTCAAAGAGCAAAAGCAATCCAGAGACGGGGGCGTTTTTTTATCAGTCCACAAATACATCAATAGTGAGCGAAATGTGAGTGATACAACTGACCAACAGGGGGCGTACATCAGTATAAACAATGCATATTTCTGGCCTGTCTGATGCTTCCCCACTTTTCAAAGTTTTGTGGCATTTTTAAGGGAAGGATGATACAAAATGAAGAGAAAAACCTGAACTTCCAAGGACATCGCTCTCATTTTTCAGTGACCTTGTAAAATATTATTTATAACACTTTATGTGCATATAAAAAACTGCATTCATGCATCATTTCACAAGCTCAGAACACAATGACCCTTATTTGACTCCAAACTCTGCTCACACATTCCTCATTTTTTACATTTCCTGCTCTTCATACCACTTAGCCTTCCACAAGCCAGCGGTTCAGTTTAACTTCAGCTTGAGAAGCTGCATTTGGTCGTCGTCTGTATTGATTTGGGTGAACTGACCCTTTAAACCCTGCAGGTGATGGACAGCAGACACACGTACTCTACCTTCCTTGCAGTCGTGTTTGTTATCGTGCAGCATGAAGCCCCCGCGGCACTGACAGCTGTAGCTCCCGAAGGTGTTCACGCACTCGTGCTGGCAGCCGCCATTGTCATCGGAGCACTCGTCTATATCTGAGGACATGCAGGCAATTTGAATTCAGGATTCCATCGCACAACGTGTGAATCTGTGACAACAGGCTGCAGACGACCAGCAAAACACGATGAGGAAACATTTAAGGTGTTTTAGGACACAGAGGTTTTTTTCTGTTTTCTAGAAGAAGGAAGAATCTGGTCAGACAACCCAGGATCAAATCTCAGCTAAACATCTCCTGCGTTTTTCTTATGTCAATAATTTTGTAAAGGACACAAAATCACTCTTTAATTTTAATTACTGTTTCCTTATAAGCTGAACTGCATTGAAAAAGATGCCAGAAAATGAATAAAAAGAAAAATACAAACCACAACAGATTGTAATGTTAAATGAAACCATAAATAAGTTGTTCCTGTGTAGCTTTTCAGATGAGCTATTATTATTAATTTCTATATTTTTCTTTTATATCATAAGAGGCCCAAACTTTGGAAATAATTAAAATAATGTGTAGAATAACTGTAAATACAGCAAAAATGATTATGACTGTGAAAGTAGATAAGTCATTTGAATGAAACATTAAGGATGAAACCAAACTTCCAGTTTGAGTAAAATTCATTTTAAGCGCCACACTTATTCAAACCACAGTGTTTTCATTCTTGTGGCAGAAACTGAAGACGGCTGTCTGCATCGTCACTGCAGTGCGATGATGGTGTCACACTTTCTACTGTGCAACATATGAATATTAGTCTGTGTTAAAATCTTTCAACTTTCAAGTTTATTTATGTAATTCCAGCCACATCTGTAAAACACAGGGGAAGTTTTGTTTCTCAGGGCGCGTGTGCACATACAAGCAGTTCAAAGATAAAAACAGCAGTTTTAAACACAAGTGCTATATTCCTAAAGTTCGACAAGTGCCTGGGTTAAATTGATATAAAATAATAAAAACATAATAATTGAATATTTCCCTCCTCAGTGCTTCCTAATGCTCGACTCCTCATCACTCACCGGAGAAGAAGTGAGCCTTGAAGCCCCTCTTGGACACGGTGTTGTCCGACTTGAACTCAATCCTCATGTTGTTGTGTTGGGAGGTGATGACCTCGGGTTTGTCCGCTCCGCAGAACTTCCCATGAAGCTTTGAGTCTGAGCTCAAGCCGCTGCGCACCTCCACATAATCATATTTACACACCTGATGGTAAACACTAGAAGATTTTACTTACTACCAAGGAGCATTCTGGAGAAATCTACTCGTCACATAAACCCTCTGCACAAATGATTGATTATTCACTGAGAATGTCAACTCACATCGTTCCCTTCGGCCTCGAACACGTCGAACACCAGGGTGATGCGGTACTGGATGGGCGCCACCAGCTGCCACACACAGTTCTTGTTGGGTGGGTACTCTTTGGGCCAGCCGGGGGTGGTGAGCGAGCCGTTCAGCACGGTGATGAACCCACCGCAGGCAGCTGCTGGTGGGAGAGAGCAGAGATTTTAGTGGTGGAAGCCTGAAAGAAAAACACTTGCATAACATAAATTACATTTTGTTGTTTTTCTTTAATTGTTCAAGTGCAGAAAACAATGAACTCTTAAATCACAGGCTGTCGAACAAAGAAATAAAGTAAAAGTGTGTAAAATGTAATAGGAAGTTGCAGAACTGAAATCACAGCGTAAAAAATACAAATATTTTAAATAAAAATCAGGGAATGTGGCAAATTCTGCAGGAGAAAAAAATGTTTTTCCAATTTTATTCTGTTTGGATGGACCCAGTGAGGCGGTCAGGGGGAAATTGCAGCAGGGGAGTGGTGCCCTCTTGTGGTAAAAGAGAAAACTACCAGGGAATCAATCTTGAGATGAGATGAATGTCTTAAACACCATCAGCACCAGAGAAGTGCATGAAACCACATGAAATGTTACTTATAACTTTAAGTATCAATTGATCTTGATGGGCCCAATGAAAAGGGTGCAATGAATATAGACATTTTTATAGTTGTGCTTTCTCCTAGTTCTGATCTTACGCTCTATTTCCATCATTTCACGTTTTATTTTGATCTTGTTTTTACGCTCTTCTCATCGGTAACATGTTTTATTTCTGTCACTGCGTTTTGAAAGGTGCTAAATAAATAAAGTTTATTATATTTCAGTGAGAGGGCCAGTTGAGGGTTCATCCAGTTTGCAGACTTTGCTTCTTCTTGATTTTAAGTCACACCACTCTAACACATGTAAAGTAATGTGTTGTTGCGTGTATCTGTGCTCTACACTCACTCTCACAGCTGTGTCTGTCGGCCGCCAGCTCATATCCCGGGTCGCAGGCACACCTGTAGCTGCCCAGCGTGTTCTGACAGCGCTGCTCGCAGTGACCGTTGTCGGGTCGGGAGCACTCGTCCATCTCTGGCAAAAATACAAACAAATCAACAATAGGGATTTCCTGTGCAAACCCAAAACAGTCCGTATCGTTGCCTACAAACCAAGAACAACCTGCTGACCTTTGAAAAAGTTGGCTGCAAATCCGGCTTTGTTGACCGATCCGTCAGACACGAACTTCAGCCAGAGCTGGTCGGAGCTGCTCTTGATGTCGTCCGGTTTGTCATAGCCACAGAAGTGGCCGAGCAGCGGGCTGTTCTCCGAGCCGCCGTCCCTCACCTCCACGTAGTCGTAGGCGCAGCTGTCGTGTCTCTCAGTCTGCGGACGAAGCAAAAAAAACATTTAAGTGTGAGCTGTTCTAGATTCTGTTATTCATACTGTATTTATAGCATAGCAGTGCAGTGCCCTCGCTTTTTTATTAGTTGCACACTCTACGTCAGAACTTTCTATCAACAGTCTATTGTGTAGAGGGAAGTTAAAAAACGTTGTGTTCATCCTACCTGGTTTATCTGCGATGAAGATCTTACAGTCAGTGTTTTTCAAAAAAAGAAATTGAAGTTGCTTTATTACTGTTTTGTGGCTTATCTATAAGTTTCTTCTGTCTATCTGTGAGTCCATTTATACCAATCTATGAGTTTGAATTATTGACTCAACTCATCAAAAAACACTAAATGTCTAAGGTACAGGCTATTCATGAAATATAAACAAGATTTAATTTTCTATATCACAGTTAAATCCTATTTTTCATCATTTGCAGTGATGTTAAAGTTGTTCCAGTTTTACCAGTAACAATAAAAGTGAATATACCTCAAACGACTGGAATGAGAGGCCGACATTGAAGCCCTCTGCCACTGTGATTTTCCACACGCACACTTTATTGGACTGGTAGTCATCGGGATAATTGGGGGACTGGATCTGGCCACTGTCCCGCGTCACCTCTCCCCCACAGATGGCTTCACAGGGGTTGAGAAGTGTTAACTAACCCAGAGACTCGTTTTCTGTGTTTCTACATTCACATCATACAGAGAAATCAAATGTAAAACATACGTACCTTCATAAACGGCGGAAAAGCCTTTGCCCAGCCAGCTGCTGCTGCTCCTGAATTCAATCCACAGTTGACTGTCAGTGGAGACGATGGGATCTGGAAGTGTGTCTCCACAGAAACGACCTGAAGGTGAGGGAATAATGACTCAACCTGTCACAACTGAACTCAGCACTGAAGCTGTAGAGAGAGAGAGAGAGAGAGAGAGAGAGAGAGAGAGAGAGAGAGAGAGAGAGAGAGAGAAGAGAGAGAAAGAGAAAGAGAGAGAGAGAGAGAGAAAGAGAGAGAGAGAGAGAGAGAGGAAAGAGAGAAAGAGAGAGAGACAGAGAGAGAGAGAGAACAGAGAGACAGAAGAGAGAGAGAGAGACAGAGAGAGAGAGAGAGAGAGAGAGAGAGAGAGAGAGAGAGAGAGAGAGAGAGAAGAGAAGAGAAGAGATCTACCGCTGAGTTAGAGACCTTTCAGTGGAGCTTTTCTCCAGAAGCCGTCTCGGACCTCCACGTGGTCGTACCAACACAAGTTACTCCTGAAGAGGTCCATGGAGGTGAAGTTCAGAACGATCTGTGGGAAACATAGTCAAACAGGGATGAAGAGGGGCAGACGGAGGACGGGGGGGTTTAAGCAACTGTTTTTAAACTGGCATCTTAATTATTTACAGTGTTATTTGCATGTATATTTCTGCAGCGTTTTACAGTTCAGTCAGACAAGTCGTGTCTGAAATACCTTTTACAGCAGCAGAACATAGTTTGTGTTTGGCTTCTAGGCTCCAACATCCAGACAATATGAGGACATTTTGATATTCATACAGTAATTTAGAACAATCAGTATTTGGTGGACCACTCTAAACTGAAGAGGTGCATTCACTTCTTCGTCTTTCCTGTTTCACCTTCTCTCCAGGAGTGACAGAAATCCTCCAGACGCAGTGAGAGTACGCCGAGTAGCCGTTGGGGAAACCAGGAGATGAGAAGTTTCCAGAACTGTCCTGCAGGCTCTCGCCGCACTCTGTCACAGCAACACATTCAAATCGCAGAATGACCAACAGAGGTTTTAAACTTTTTTTTCTTTTCAGTTTGACATTTAGAAGATTTAGATCTTTTTATATTCAGTCATGAGACAAAAATTACATTGAAAATGATGAAGCCTAAAAACAAATCAAAGTCCATGATCTCTGATGGATATAATAGAATGGAATGTCTTTATTGTCATTGTATTGTACAAAATACAATAAAATTACAAGTGGTACTTCTGGTTGATGCATAAAAATTAAGTAATAAAGTAAAACAGAACACCTTACGCACAATATATCACAATATAAACAACATAGATAAAATGCATTAGATATGGAGTGTGGTTTGTCCCCACACCTATTTCTTTTTCTGCCCATCATATGTATCTTACTTGCACATTTGTAGAGTTTGCGAGCTTGTGCAATGTCCCCTTTGCTGAGCCTGGTCCTCTGTCCAATCGGGGGCCTGACTCCGTTCACATCGTAACGGGGCAAGATCGTGTCTAAGAAGATTCCTCTGTTTGGGACAAATCACAAACGTGAGCAGTTTATTCAACTGACGACTCAAAAATCAATTAAGGCAGAAGAAAGAGACAACGCCATCTAGAGTGAGGGACGTTTGGTTCAGACAGAACCCGCTTGGCGTGCAGGGTTTGTTTTTTTTAGATCCGACTTCTGTTTCGGCACCTTGATACTTTATTGATTCTGATAATCTCTCGCTGGGTTTTCGGGGCTCACTCTTGCTCAGTTCCCATGGTGATGCGCCCATGAATGACAGGCATGTGCAAACAGAGCGCCCTGAATGGGGCCTTTGGCCGGTGCCAGCCGGCTCAGTGGAGCCCGCTCCTGAATGCCAGTAGAAAAAGGCCACTCCAGCCCAAATTGTTCAACAAAGCCTGAACTGCCAGGCCTTTATTTAGCTTGGCTTGCCTCCATGACCCAGACCGGCAAAGCGGTGATCGAGGTATTAAAAAAAAAAAAAAAGAACAACAAAGCGCAGAGAGAAGCAACAGGGCAACAACATGCACGAGACAGAAATGAAAAGGAGACTAGTGTGAAACCATTTCTGTGACAATACAGGACCAAATCCCAGAGGTCTCCTATGGAGCTTGTTTGGCTGAGCTGAATAAAGAGACAAACACCAGGTCAGGGTCGAGGCTCAGCTGAGGACGCAGCACAGAGAGGGAGAGTCTTTCATTCTGTGTCTTTTATTACCTAACTTTCTTTTATTGTTGTCTTATCTATTTAATGGATTGATGGATAAATGGATTGATAGATGAATGGATTGATGAATTGATGAATTGATGAATTGATGAATTGATGGATGAATGGATTGATGAATTGATGGATGAACTAATGGATTGATGAATTGATGGATGATGGATGAATTGATGAATTGATGAATTGATGAATTGATGAATGAACTAATGGATTGATGGATAAATGGATGAATTGATGGATGAATGAATTGATGGATATTTGAATTGGTTGATGGATGATTGAGTCAGCAGTAGTGGTGTAAAAGTCCCACCGGTCAAATATAAAGAAGTGGTGGACAGAGTGACTCACCAGTGCTAAATGATTTGACTCTTGAGCAAGGCATTCATCCACTAATCGCCCCAGTGGAGCAGTTAAATGTCCTATGAATGTGAACCAGAGTTGAGCTAAAAATACAGCTTGCATTCCCACAAGCGAGAAAATAAAAGTGATGAAATCCTCACTCTCCCTTCAACACATCATAAACATGTGAAGGATATTAAAGCCTCATACACCAACCTGGAAAATGTGTTCCTTGCATAATGCATGATGCTGCCAAAGTCGTACACTTCCCCCAGTGAGTTGACCTCGCCCGGTTCCATCTTCAGGAAGTTATACTCCTGTCCTGCTCACACACAGAGAGTCACTGGACAAATCGGAAGGTGAGCACACACGTCCATTCACACGTCTTCACCTCGGTAACAGTACCTGGCTGGATGTTGTCTCTGATGATGCTTACGTGCTCGTCACGGTCCGGGCGCGTGTGTTCGTGCCAGAAGCCGATCACGTGGCCGAGCTCATGCACCACGATGCCAAACTTATCGCAGTTCTTCCCTATGGAGATGGCCTGGGGGCCGCTGCCTCTCCTCCCCACGTAGGAGCAACACCTGCAGGGGGCGACACTGTTCAGGGCCACATCCTGCAGCACCTAAAGAACAAGAACTGACTCTTTCCTGCTCATATTAAAGGAAAGGGTTGTTTGCAAGTTGAAGCTCCTTGACTACAGATCATTTTCACACAACAGGTTTGGTTATGAAGTTTTGGATTCTCTGAGGTAATTTAGATCCAGGCAGCCTTGCTCCATTTATTACATTCACCAAGGAGGTTTGTTTGTAGTTTGTCAGCAGTATTATGCCAAAACCACGAAATGAATTTTCACAAAACTGGTGGAACGACGGGACACAGGCCAAGAAAGAAGTCATTCAAATTTGGCGCAGATCCGGACAAAGGGACAGATCCAGTGTTAGAGTTTTCTTCTATCACTTTCTTTAGCATTGTAGAAGGTGTTTTATGACATTTTCACCAATTTCTTACAGAATAATTCATGGAACTTGATGAAAAAATGTATCTGACATATTGAGAGGACTGAAATCTATGAGTGTGTGTAATTTGGTGCAGCTAAGGTTAGTTCTAGTTAGTGCAGGATTTAAAGGGATAAATCACGTATGGATGATGGAGGGATGGTTCCATTTTTAAACCTTATTTACTAGCTCAGATTTTCAGGCATGTGGAGGCAGTGGAAACAAGTGATAAACACTGACATCATTTTCTCCATAGAGTTGATTTGGTGAACAGTAACTTATTTACATGCCCCGCACAGATTGAGACAACATAAACTTTAGCTAACTTAATTTGTCTGGTATGGTGCTGACAAGGAAGCATTTACTGGATATTTGGAGTTTTTTCCCCTAGAAAACAGCTGTTTGAGAGCAGAGAGTGAACCCAAACAGATGTGGGGCTGGAAAAAACAAACTAAAACCAGCTAAGGGTTGTTCAAAATGTTCTTTGGAGCTGTGCAGAGTCAGATTTAATTTTCACTGGATTTGTGAATTTTGTGCTCATACATTTTACTGTCTGAATACAAGAAAGCTGATGAGAGTCTGGTGTTTGATTTCCACATTGTAATGATCGTCCGACTCACCCACACGGCCTGTAGGTGAAGACGATGTAGCTCTCCTCGGTCGTCCTCTCAGTGAAGGTTACGCAAGTGTGTTTCTCCCAGTGACGCATCGCCTGACGGAAAATGGCTCTCTGACTGCCTGAAAGGAAACTCTGCATTAAGAGTCTGACAGCTCCAGGTGGTCAAAACCACACATGGCAACGAGCACGACGCGGACGAAAGGAGTTATCGGTTGTTTCACTTCAGAACTCACCACTAAAATTCCCACTGATGGCATACGGTATGATGCCGTCGGGCCACACTCGCTCGGCCCTGGAGGTGGCCGCTCTCCTCAGACGACGGAGGATCCCCTTTGCCGCTCTTTTACTCCTGATGCTCTCGTTGGAGGTGGAACTGTTGCCTGTAAAGACGGGAGATCTGCATTGATTAGTGTCTCTATGAAGAACGTGAAGAACCTTCACAGATGAATAACGTCACTGCAGCTCTGTTACCTGAGTGTGTTCGGTTGGGCTGGAGGCTGCGGACCTCTCTGAACATGCGGAGGTCATCTTCATCCAGAGCAATGTCTCCCAGAAAGGCAGCTGATGCAGACAGATGAGCACACAGCAGGAATTCATTTAAAATAAAGAAACTCTAGATAAATGTCAATAATTTATTATTTTATACAAAGTGCCTAATAATGAGACAAAGCTTTTCTGCTAAATGTTTTGCTAAATTAAGTTTTAAAAACTGTCTCCTGGCTGCAGATTGGCTTTGGCACTTCACGTCCTTCATAATAGTTTGTATACATGTGTTGATAACAAATCATATTTACTGGACACACATTAAAGTGGTATCAGTCCTCTAATCCATATCTTAGCAAGAAAGTAATGTGTCATTTCCCCAAATACACACTTCTCATTTCTTTGAAGTTCAGTGTGTTGGAAACATAAAACCTAATCTGAACTCACAGATGATTTGAAAACATTTCACATCATCACGTGTCTTTAACCACTGATTTGCTGTGCGTGCTTTTACAAAGAGAGATGCATTAATGCAGTACTTTATTCAGCAGTGTTGCACAGAAAGTGGAAGCTACAAGTTCAAGAGTGAGCAAATATAACAAATCAAACAAAACAAAACGTTGACACAATTTGGGTTTCTGGCTCTAACAGACTGTGTTGAATATGGAAAACCAAAGTCAATATCTTTTTCACCAGTCATTAGAGCCTCAGTTGCTAGTTTTAGATCCTCTAATGTGCGTCGTGATGATTGAATAATCCTCTCCCCCTCCCAGGGAACTGACATTTGGTTTCCATCATTTCAAACATACACCTCACATGAATCAGGATCTCATATTGTGCCCGTCAGGCCGAGCAGCCCACTGCGGTCTTTCCCATTAAATACCTCATTTAGCCCTGTGATGTAACAGCCTTTGAATGTACAAATGAAAAGACATAGCAGGCCCTGTGTCGGCCTTTGAAGTGAATTCACTCATGCAAAGGGTGACTGTAAATGACTGTCACCCCTGCAGTGTGCACCCCATGCCCTGAAGCCAAAGGGATTTCACCGGCGGCCAGCCAAGAACGGCCCTGGCACGGCCTCAATGACCCCCAGTCTCCAGGCAACTGCCTCAGAGAAGGAGAGCGGTGTGTTTTCTGGAGTTTCAGAAGTTACAAGTGGAAAAAAGGAACCCTGAGCAGCTGGAGGCCCCCTGATAGCCAGCGTTACTGTTTCATGTGCTTGATGAGGGAAATTCAAAATGTTGTATTTTCCTTTTTTCACAAGAGGAGGCAGAAAATTCAAAGAATCAGAGACACTGACAACTTCGTACCATTTAAATATTATTATCATCAGTACCTTTATATCTGCATAACCATTATCAATATAATGTTTAATTAATATATTCATGTACTTTACTGACACTTTACTTTAAAAATACTCGTATGTATAAAACTAACCCTGACCAACAGTGGAATGTCACTAAGTACATTTACTCAAGTACATCATTCTGAGATACTTGTACTAGATTTTGTCCATTTTAAACTACTTCATACTCCAAATAATTTACTTTTAACTTTTTACTTGACAGAAGATCAATAATTCACATACAAAACACATGAGCAGCTCATAAAATATGATGCATTGTTGAAATGAAACTAACCAACAATTAAAGTATACTAATGTACTAGTATGTATGTAATACTTGCTGCTGTACTTCTTCTGAGGTCAAAGTAATGTGCAGTATTTTATAATAGGGTTTTACTGTGCAGTATTGCCACTAATGTAAAAATCACATGAGTGATTATTGGTCCCAACCAAGGCTTCACTTGTTTGACTTATTAAACCAAGATTAAGTTGCATGGCAATAATTAAACGTTAATGAGAAATATACTATATTTATTATGAACGTATAGATTTTGCAGTAATAGATCTCAGACACGTTTCCCTGCAGCACGTCATGACAACACAATGTCATTCGTCAGCTAAAACTGGATCAATGTGATCCACCTTTATCACTGATAACGTTACATATTTAACATATAAAATTCATCACATTTTGAATACCCATTTGACCTATAAATAAAACCAATAATGCAAAACTTTTTCTTCTTGAATGAGGTGTTTTTTTTTTATTGTTTGGAATCTGTTTGTTACTTTTACTTGAGAACAACATTCTATGTTCTCATTATAACAACTAGTCATCAATTAATTGTGACAGTTCATCATTAAGACAAAATGAAATAGGGAGGTTATTTTTGCATGTGGCCTAAATATTTGTATTTAAGATACATTTGCATCATCAATTTAGAACTAAAAATAATCCCACTAATAATAGCCCACTACACGGAGGTGACGAGGTGAATTGCACTGTACCAGCTTTGCAGGGATCCTTGTAATCGATTGCATCACTGAGGTCCGTAAAATTAGTTTCCACAAACTCCCAGTCAGCGTCCAGAGAATCACACATGGAGCAGAGCAGGAGCAGAAGAGTCGCAGCTGCCACTGACATGACTTCTCCTCTAATGTCCACTCACAGCCACAAGTCAAGTCAGTAAAGAGCGGCCCGAGTAAACAGATGGAGACAAGAGCGCAAAGAATAAAATCACCCGGTGTAAAAACACGGCGCCATGCTGCTGCTGCAGGGGGGGAGAGAGAGAGAGAGAGAGAGAGAGATGAGAGAGCTCACACACTCCACTGCAGAACACACACACACACATCATGCAGCTGAGAGGTGCTTCACCTGCAGACACACACGTCACACACACACTCATGCACGAGCTGACAGAGTGTGAAAACTAATCTAATGGTTCAAAGCTTTCTTTCTATTATAATAAATTAATTTGATAATCATTTTCATTCAGATTCATGGAGCAAAACTGTCAGTAGATTAAAAACAAGAAGGATGCAAAGGAAAAACTAAAGCGGTGTAATGTGTACTTGCACAATGAATCTATTTACTGACAATAATTTTGAACACTAATTTTCTAAATTACAACCACCAATTCAAATAACCAGGTATAAGATATCCAGTGTATCCACAGCCTGATGCCTCCTTTCTTTGTAAGTGTCTATTTTCACCCTCTACACCACCTGCTGGCAACTGGATCCATTACACACACACACCTAATAAATGCAGGTACCGACTTATGGATTAGAGCAGCAGCTGACACATGAAGTCCAGAATGAGCATTTCATTGTTAAAGACTGTTAAAAAGAGAAGAGGATTCACTTACTGCATGTGAGGAGTGAAACCTTCTCCCTCAGCTTGGTCCCACAAGCTCATGCATGGAGGTCGTATTTGATTCAAAACAAAACTGCTGCATCTTGTTTGCTCGAGTCAAAAAATACCTTGAAGCCGTTTGCTGCTTCTTCACTGAGCTAATTGGCTGCAGCACAGCGTGAAGACAAGACTCAGTCTCCTTTGTGAAGCGCTTTGTTTACTGACAATGATTTTTTAGTGAAAAGTCCAATTACTATCACTTTAGTGCCTGTGGAGTCAGGATCTCTCTTTAAAGCTGCAGCACTTGTTGCTTCGAGATCATCTCAGTTTTCTGTCCACAACAATTTGAATTACAACATCGGGACCATCTGAATACAACACACACGCTTATCATCTTGTTGCAAGTTAAACGAGAAGATCAATAGGCTTCTCTAATATTTAAAACATGAGGACACCACTTCCAGGTGGCGCGCTATAAAGACTGGAAGCAGATGGAAACACTCAGCCCATCTCTGACTGAATCTGTCTAACCTTTGGGGAAAAAAAGGCAAATAAATGCATGTCATAAAATGTCAAACCCTCTAAACTGATAATGACGCAGCACATGTGGCATTAACTTTGCATGTTGGGCCCTGTGCTCTTTTTCAGCATGTTCCCGCAGCTTGCACGCTTCTGCTTTGGTTTCTTCACATGCACTTTTCCTCTTTTCAAACCATTCAGACCCACCGAGAAGGGAAAGTTCAGGATGTGTTGGTGACGTTGACTCGGGGGAAAAGCAGCTCACTCTATAAACCCAGAACGACTCTAACGCCGCAGCAGCTACGCATTAAACAGGATCTGGCAAACGAAACCACAAAAGCTGTCGACTTTAAATACACACAGACACCTGTTGGTGAGGAGCAGCAGCTGGGGATGAGACACTGGCGTGAAAAACACGAGAGGGCAGAGAGAGGACACCTGGTGGACAGGTGAGGAGGTGGAGACACAGGCTGGGAGACAAGATGGAAGATGAGAAACAGAGGGAGGTTGGTTCAAAATAACTGTAGCATTTGTTTTCAATTTTCAGCTTTCATTTATAAAAAAAGTCTTAGCTGTGAATCCTGAACTGTGTTATAATTAACAAAAAATAAATATTTTATCAAAAAACACCTTATACAACAACTAATAATAATAATAATGATAAGACCGAATATAATAAAGAGAGTTTTGAACTTGTGATGGTTTTGCATTTATCAGGTAACTTAATGCCATCATTCCTCTTTTCACAAAGTTCAGTAAAGTTTCAGTAAAGTTCAGAGTTTTCCATTTTAATAAAAGATACATTTACATACTTAATTCTGTGGCTCAGCGGGTAAAGCGGTCTGTCCACTAACCAAAGGGTCGGCGGTTCAATCCAAGTGTTCCATGTGCTGAAGTGTCCTTGGGCAAGATACTGAACCACAAATTGCCACTGACGGCTGTGCCATGCACTGTATGAATGTGTGTGTGTGAATGGGTGAAAACTGTTCTGTGAAGATTAGAAAAACACTAAATAAATACAGAGCATTTACATATTTGAGTGAAGACAAACTGAACAGTTAAATGTTGCAGTGACTTGCAAGATGCATCTGTTTACCACTAAGTGGCACTGAAGGATAAGGTGTAGAACTGAGGAAACCTGCAGGAAAAGCCAAAGCATAAATCACTCAAAAGAATGAGCAAGAACAAATGTATGAAAGGAAAGTGCAGGTTCCCCTCATACCTACACATGAAGGAAACAGTAAATCACATACTGAGACGCGTGTTTGGTGTGGTTGTGTGAACTCTGTGGCACAGTGTGCTGAAATGATTGAGTGTGAGGGAGAGGGAGCAGAGGACTTCCCTCCTCCTCTGCCCGCACACATCTGCAGCCCAGGAGATGGGACGCTGATCCACAGAGGAGAACTTCATGCCTCGGAGATCAGTCCTCACGGAATGGCTCGCTGGGCCACAGTGTGCTGAGGGACGAGGTGAAAGGAAAACTCCATCTGGAGACTATTGATGGTTTGCCTGATGCTGTCTCTGAACTTTGGACTGATGACCCGGTGCCGGTGCAGGCAGGTCCTGCTCGGGCTGGAGCTGGGCCTGCTGATTGCGGTCCTGGTGGTCGGCACTGCAGGACAGACCCGCGACAGGAGGGAGGCAGGGTCGTCCTGCTATGGAGGGTTTGACCTCTACTTTGTTTTGGACAAGTGAGTGATCCAGCTTTTCTCTCCATCACAGAGGAAGGCTTGTTGCATGACTCATCTGATGAGAGACTGAGATTTTCTTTTCTAAACAAAGACACAGGTGCAAACATCATTCATGTTCCCCAGACACAATAATGGGAAACCAGTAGCATGACTGTGCCACTGCACTGTAGAAGCAGTTTTTATTACCCCTTGTTAACAAGTATCAGTCGCTGTGATGTTTATAATGTGGTGCAAATTGAAAATAGGGCAGGTTTGTGGTCTCTGTAGACAGAATCATATGTGGGTGTCTTGCAGTCATAGCTGGTTCAAACAAAGCTCAGGTCCGGCTCATCCAGCTGTTACAGATGTGGATTTAATGTGTGTTTATTTTGAAAAGTCACTTTTTTTCTGTTTTTAAAGTTTTTTAAAGCCCCCTCATTTTCCAGTGTAAAGAATTAAATAGCCTTGCAATTGTCCTGCAACAAACTATGGCTGCTGCTGATGTTTTTTACAATCTATTCTTTTGCTGATCATTTTCTAGATTGGTTGATCAGTGGTTTGGGGGCGACTGCATAAAATGTCAGAAAATAGAGGAAAATGTCAGCTGGACTTTCCCAGATTCCAACGTGACATCTTCACGTGCATTGTTCCGTCCGACCAACAGTTTCAAACCCAGAAGATATTTAGTTTCCATTGATACAAAACAGAAAAGCAGCAGCTTTAGAGAAGCTGGAAACAAGAGAATGGTTTTAGTTTCCCCTTGAAAAAAACCTGAAACAAATGATTGATCATCACAATAGTTGCCAATAGGTTTTCTGTTTGCAGAACGGTGTTGTTTTATTTAATAAACACAGAAGCAGATTTATAGAGACTCGAAATGCGCTGACACGAGGGTTAGATTACATCTTCTACTCATCTGTCATGAAGCTAATGTGAAGCTCGTGAACGGGTCAGATCGACTCATGGGTCTGTGAGGTGTTGTTTTGTTGACGCCATCATACTGTCACATTTTCCTGTATGAAAATATGGAGATTTGTAAACTCCTCACACTAGATCCATTCATGCATTTCTAAAAAAAATACACTGCAGCTGTCATTGTTGATTTTTGCAATCAACTTTCTCTATGTAAATTAGTGTTGACATAATGAAAATTGAGTGTGTTGCAGTCACTCTGATGATAAATTGCACTGCGGGGGATTGCTGTTGTCGAACTGTGGCGACGCTTTCGCAGAGTGGAGCAGCCCACATCTAGTCGCTGCAGCTTCGGCTCCCTGGGCCTCGGTCTGCAGAACCCTTTCTCCATCAGAGCCAGATGTTCCAGAGATCCCAAGTTTTTCTGGCCGTCTCTGCACTGGCACTCACATCTCGGGATAAATGAGAACAGAAGCGAGGGAGAAGAAGAGAGGCCGTGGAGTTTACGTATCCAATCACAGACCTCCTTTTTTAAACGTTGCTTTCTTCTGCTGAGTCTGTTTTGCTGAGTCTGCAGCTGATGCAAAATCAGGACCAGATATGATGCTAAGATCAGACAATAAAGTGATGTGGCTCTGCAGTCACTGTTTTGTGTTAAAAGACAAATGTCAAATGTTGGAGATATTAGTGAATCAGCATTCAAAAGAAATAACCACTGCTGTTTTATGTGACGTTTCACTGTGATGGAAACACAGATGAGCTCATATGAGATGTTCAGAGTTGACTGAAGAAGATTCACAATACATACACGAACCAGGAAGGGAGACTTCCCCCAACACCCATTGTTTGCAGTTTAGCAGTCTGACAAAATGTAGGAAGAAGAAATACATAAATTACTACTTCTATTTCACAGATACATAAAGTTGTTTATGTTTCATCAGCAGATGAATCGGTGCAGAAATGAATGAAGACACTTGAAGAATACAGCAAAGTCTCGGGGTATAAACTGAAGGAGAACAAATGTGAATAGACAAATGAGTCAGCCAAAGTTTAGTAAAAAAAAATCCAACTTGGTTATCAATATCAGTAAGAATGTAGATGAAGTGTATGAGAACAATTACTGTGTTTTGGAAAGTGAAGTCAGACAGGATTTGAACAGATGAGATGGATTCCAGATGTGGAGAACACAGTGCAGTGGTTACTCAGCTGATCAGAGAGACAGGAGAAGATAAATGGGATCTGGCTGTACTGTGGCTCGACCTCATCAATGCATATGGTTCCATATCCTTTACACTAGTGGAGCCCTGGAGCGAGGACGTGTCCCAAGTAACAACATGGAGCTCATCATGGATTACTATGATCGCTTTAATCTGAGGTTCACTTTTTGGGTCAGTCACATCAGATTGGCACCGACTGAGGAAAAGGATCATCACTGGATTCACCATCTCACCTCCTGACCCCGGCCATGAACATCAGCCGAGGTCGGGTTTAGAGGCCCAACAATCAAGTGTGGGGTCCGGAAGTCCTCCATCATTATAGATGACATGACAACAACATCAGATCAAGCAGATGGATCCTTTGGGACTTGGATGTTATGAGTTAAGATCGGCTGAACAGAGGAGCAGACACAATTCACAGGCTGATTTATTACAACAAGGTTTCAAAGGACTACAGCACAAAAGATGTGCTGACTATTGCGACTCTAAAAGCGTTTACTGCTGAGGAGGGAATCCAAGGAGTCCACGTCCAAATAAAATCCAGTCCTGAGTCTAGAGAGGAACAGATTCCAGGGGTTAGTGAGGCTGAAGAGGCAAATATATGAACACCCAAAGGAAGTGGAGAGAACAGGAGACTGTGGACCAGGTGGATCTTCGGCAGTTGGCTGAAAAGGTTCAAGAAGCATTCCAACAATTCACTGCAACAAAGGGACAAGAGAGGAGGAACCAGGTCCAGAAGGAAGTGAGAGCTGGTGTTGAGGAGCTTCATGCGAGCCAGACAGCAGGGATTTGGCTACATGGTGCACAGAGAAGATGGGAACAGGTGATGGACCTCATCGAACCATTGGTCCAGGTTTTGGAAGAGTGAACACATCACACTTCTGGAGAACATCTAAATCCCCAACTGAACCCAAGCAGGTCAAATTTGACCAGCACCAGGGTGAAGAAAGCAAATCAGGAGATACAAACTGTGGAAAGAAACCAGGAACTGATCACTCCTGGTTGGGTCACCTGGGTGTCTGAAGCCCAAAGATCCAAAACACCCAATGACCCAAAGTACTATCACTGATGATATGTCCAAGACAACTATTGATGTACAAATTGTATTGGTCCTCAATCTCGAAGATTGTGAAGAAAAATGAACTTAAGTATTTAAAAGAAATTACCTTAAACGACATAGATACTGGAAGACATGCTGGACTAAGTTTAACAAACAATATTTTCATCCAACATCAAGATAGCTAACTTTTAATCCATTGAATCTTTTTTCTCAGGTCTGGCAGTGTCCAGCATTACTGGAATGAGATTTATTACTTTGTGGACCACTTGGCACACAAGTTCATCAGGTGGGTTCACACAGACACAGCTCGGATTTAGAGACTGCATGAGAAAATAATAATAGAAAGTAAAACACAACAGCCGTCTCTTGTTTTTTTTTCCAGTCCTCAGCTGCGGATGTCCTTTATTGTGTTTTCAAGGGAAGGAAGGACTCTCATGCCACTAACAGAAGACAGGTGGCCCATACACAGCCTCACTCACACATTGTCTATACAATTAACTTTGCATTTTTTAGTTCAATCTTCTGTCCTGTGCATTACATTTCATATTAAGTTTTTATTTTCTGGAAAACCTTTTTCATTATCAGAGAGCAGATTCGAATCAAGCTGGAGCAGCTACGTATGGTGCAGCCGGGCGGAGACACCTACATGCACAAAGGTTTTGAAAGAGTAAGTCATGTGTTACTTTAGTTGGCATAAGACATCTAATAATTCAAATGAGGCCTATTTGAATTTAAATCCACTGACGCTTTAAAAATGTGTCTCTCAGGCCAGTGAGCAAATCTACTACGGAACTGGAGACGGTGAGTAGAACGTTTTCCTTTTTAGCGCTGAAGTGAAATCTTTTGATCCATTCATCAGCCTCATATTCACGCACATGGTAGAATAATCAAATCAAGAAGGAAAACACAGCTGCTCTTTCAATCACACGGCAATTATGTGCAAAAATATTTTGAGCACTTGGTTCATTTTAATTCTTACTTTGAAAAAAAAACAATGAAAAAGGATCCGACTGTTTTTTCTTCTTCTGTGTCTCATCTGGCTCTGACTTTGCAGGTTACCGGACGGCGAGTGTCATCATCGCCCTGACAGATGGTGAACTGAGAGAAAACCAGTTTGACTTGGCACAGAGAGAGGTGACGTGAAGACCCTCGGGGTTCGGCATAAATGAACGGTGTTAAAATTAACGAGTCGAGTTCAAGGGAGACGAAGAATTTTTCTCTAACCAAAAGCCAGTAATAATAATAACAACACATAATATCGAATATAATATAAAATATAACACAACACATCATACTGCATATTTGATTGATGATTTTAATTTGACTTATTTGTCTTTTTATGTCTCGTTTTAATTCAGGCCGGCCGAGCACGCCAGCTGGGTGCCACTGTTTACTGTGTGGGAGTGAAAGACTTCAATGAAACCCAGGTTAGCTCATTAGGTTAGCCAATAGGGCAATAAACTAGTAATTAAATAAATGTAGCGACACATAAGTAATCACTCGGCCGTGTTTCTTGACAGCTTTCAACGATAGCAGACAGTCGGGACCATGTCTTCCCTGTGAATGACGGGTTTCAGGCTCTACAAGGGGTCATCGACTCGGTAAAAGACACAAACACTTTAATATCGTGGAAATATGCAAATTCTTAGTTAAGAATCTCAAATGCACTTCCTCAGCTTTTAATTCAGCGATGATTTAAATGACTGTTTTTCCATTTCAGATCCTGAAGAGATCCTGCATTGAGATCCTGGCTGTCGAGCCGTCCAGCATCTGTGAAGGAGGTAAAGAACAAATCACACTTATATCAGGTTACACATAATATTCCCACTCAAAGTTACATATAAGCATGTAATGTATTCACATTATATTGGTGACTCTACTTAAAAAGTCACGGAACATAAACACAATCTATTCTTCTTCATTTCAGAATCCTTTCAGGTCGTAGTCAAAGGAAACGGTTTCCTTCACGCTCGAGACGTACAGAAGGTTCTCTGCAGCTTCCGCATCAATGACACGGTTACTATGAGTAAGTACCTGCTAAAATCTTCTAAAATAGTATTCTTGCTTTAACTTAACAATGCCTTGATATGGTAAATATGAGAATATGATAAAACGTAAGTAATGCAGCTTCTTTATCTTGAGTGAACCTGAACAAAAGCCTGAACATTCATGAAAACTTGAGCAAGTCCATCGTAGAACTGAAATGCATAAATGTAAACTTAAAATGAAAGTTTTGGCAATTTGGAAATGTTTGCTTTCTTTCTGGGAGTCGCATTAGAAAATGCAGCTCTAGCCTGCAGCCACTTAGCTTAGCACGAAGACTAGAACCAGGAAAACAGCCTGGATTCATAAGTCACATATGGATTATTACTGGAGAATGTGTTGCTGTTTTGGTTGAGAATGAAAGACATGAGAGGGAGGAGGAGCCCGTTTAAATCATCTAATAATATATATCATGCAAATCTTAAGGTATAGGACCTT
This sequence comes from Hippoglossus stenolepis, assembly GCF_022539355.2. Taxonomy (NCBI): domain Eukaryota; kingdom Metazoa; phylum Chordata; class Actinopteri; order Pleuronectiformes; family Pleuronectidae; genus Hippoglossus; species Hippoglossus stenolepis. The sequence continues at coordinate 8,650,647 of NC_061500.1, forward strand.
TTGGATACAGAGTGTTACAGTAGACGGACTAAAGAGCAAAATAGACAATAATAACTCTTTGTGGGTGTGAGAATTCAGATGTTGCATAAACTGCCTCCAAGCATATTAATAGACTCGAGAGTAGAAGAGAAAAGCAGCAGTCTTCTGAGATTCCTCTCAGCAGCAGCCATTTACACCATTATTCCAGGTTTATTTTGGCCATACAGACGGGGATGGGGTGGGGGTGGTGGTTGGGGGTGGGGGTGGGGGGTGGGGGGCAGAGCAGCTCATTGTGGCTCACAGTGATTTCAATCCCCGTCCTCCCCAAAAACCTATCAGCAGCCTCCTCCTCTGCTCGGGATCAGCTGGTAAACAGCTCAGCGCTTCTCAAATGTCTGCAGAGGAATGTGGATCTCATCATGGACGAGCGCTGTCTGTGCACACATTAGACGCTCGCTCCGCCAGGCTCAACAAACCACAACACTCCCTCATTTGCCTCATTTTCCACAAGGAGAGGAAATCCAGGAATTTAATAAGAAAATCATATTTCGAGGCTTGAAACTTGTGAAGTTTTTCGGGGCCGAGTATAGAAGCAAGTCAACTTTGCATCACTTTGCTTCATCTTTCACCGATGAGGACTTAACTTGTGATCTTCCAACATATTTATTGTGTTAAATACAAATTGTTCCGCAGTGAAAAGACCCCTGGTGGTGAGGGATACCTACCTTTTGTGCCCAGCTCCTGTTCTGGAAAAAGAGGGAACGTAAGTTACCACTACTGTTAAACCAAAGACCGTAAATAAAGATTGACGAAGCTTCTCCAGTTCCTCCCACTATCCTGAAATGAAGCCAAAATATCCTGGATACGAACGCTGCCATCTCGAGTCTGCGTAGTAGTGATCTCAGAGTAGTGAGGTCCCCTCCTGACAGCTGTCAATCATGATGTTTCACTCCATTCCCGTAGCATCAAATATCTAATATAATTAAATAAGAAAAAGTGAGATAAGAACTTCATAAAATGACAGAAACCATCTTTGAGAAACATTTATTTGACGTGTATTTAAATTGTTTGGTCCATGTCTCATCCACTAACATGGAGGAGGCAGGGTTTATGACGTATACTGCAGCCAGCCACCAGGTGGCGATCGAAGATCCTTGCATATAAGTTACTAGATATTGTTTGATTGGCAGCAGGATTAATAAGTGCTGAACTGATTTGCACCAACTTTTTAATCACTTTCTTTTGTGACATATAGAAGAGAGACTAAAAAGAGACCATTCTGTTTATCTTGATGGGAAAAGTCGTATTCACGATGTTGCAGTCTGTGAGTTTATGTAATTGTGTGCAGATCCACATAATGATGCAGATCTGGTGGAAAATAAAAAAAAAAGATGTTTGGCCTTGGAGCAGGAATGCGCTCCACTGAGTGCTGTGTTCTACTTTGTTCATTTATAACAACAATCCAAGTCAGATTTAGAGTCGAGCTGAAGGTGCTGAGACGCTCGATCATCTTTGCCCTCGTGTCACTTCTGCAGGTCGGCCACTCTGCACGTCAGCATGAACAACGGCCTGAGCTTCATATCCAGCTCCGTCACAATCACTGCAGTCACGTGTGTAAGTACCACGTAAAACAGGAGAGGAATAAAAACAATGGATTTGAACTTGTCTTTTTGTTTGGATTTCATTTGCTGTAGTTTTTTCCAGGTCGATGGTTTCATGTGGTGTTTTTTTTTTTGCACATTTAACTATAAACACAGTTAAAGAAATAAGTAAATCCCACTCACGCTGTTTACGTCCGTGTTCTTCTTCTTCTTCTTCTAGTCGGACGGGAAGTTTGTGGCCATCGCTCTTCTCATCCTGATGCTGCTGCTCATCATCCTCCTGCTGTGGTGGTTCTGGCCCCTCTGCTGCACCGTGGTACGTCAGCCACGTTGGATCCTCTCGGAGTGTGGAACATACCCTTCAACAGCAAATATGCTTGTTAAGACGCAGAATAGCTCTATTACGCTACATCTTTCTCTTTCTTGTTTGCAGGTCATTCACGAGCCACCTCCTCCAGAGATAGACGACAGCTCTGTAAATGCTTTTCTTTTTTTCTTTTTACAGCAACCAACAAACAAATGCACACACAAAACTATTACACATTGCAGCATAAATGAGAAAGAGCATTTCTCATGTGACAGACACTCAGCAAAATAACCCTGTTTTTCTGCTGTTTGAATATTAACTATGCAGAGATAAAGTTTGGAACTCTTACTTTACTCCTCCAAACATGACAACAGTTTTCTCTCCTCTTTAGGATGATGAGGACGGTTTTCCCAAGAAGAGGTGGCCCACTGTGGACGCGTCATACTACGGAGGACGTGGAGTCGGAGGCATCAAGAGAATGGAGGTAACTGAAACAATATATCATGTATGATATCATAAATTGATATATGATAACATAAAATATTCGAGCCATAGACGGCATATAAAGATGGATGACACGTCTCCACTTCCTACCACTATCCAGAAACTATCCCAAAATATCCCGGATACAAATGCTGCCATCTTGTGCATTTGGAGCTGTCTGTGCAGCAATGATCAGCCTTTAGGGAGCTGTCATTTTGCACAGTGCAGAAATCATCAATATTAACGTAAATTAAAATGAATATAAATGCTTTAAAATATTAACATGTTATAAAATCATCTGTCAGTCGGTTTCACATTCACAGGCGATAAACGTGGCGAGCTTAAATCCATGACTCAGCTTGTTTGGAGCTGTTGAAATGTGTGAGCGCAGCAGAGTTTCAGAGAGAAGCAGGAAGCGACTCATACCTTGAAAGAGGTGAGCATGAAATTTCATATGCTGGAAGAGACTGAGTCAGTTGGTTGTCATGACTCTCTTCCCAGAGCCAGTGAGAGTTGAGATGAGGCCAGGGACTGGAAGGACATCGGGCCAAGAGGCCACAATGTGCATTCAGTTAGTGGCTGAATCACGCAAGCTGCCGTGATTCATTTTGTTTCTGTTGGAGCTTTTGATTCTCAGTCCTCTGCTCAGGCAAAGTAAATGCACTCATATGTACATGGAGGTTATGTTTTCATCTGTTAGTCAGTCAGCAGCATTACGGTAAAACCACCCAACTGATTTCCATGACATTTTGTGGAGGGGTGGGTCATGGTTATGTTAGGAGGTTATTTGTTCACACATTGCAAACAAGATTACACAAAACCAACTCAACGAATTTCCACAAAACTTAAAGTGGAAGGATGTGGTATTGGACAAGGAAAAAAACAATTAAATGTTGGTCTGGATCCAGATCAGGGGGCAGATCCAGAGGTTTTTTCCCACCTTCTTTAACAACCTTCTCCCAGAGAATAATTCATGGATCTTGATGAAAACAATTGAGTACATTTTGGGGAGTGATATCCATGAGTTGGTGCAATTTGGTGCAGATCTAAATAAAAATCTGGATCTAGTGGATTCAATGTGGTTTCATAGGAGGACTGTTTGGCCTTGGAGGAGGTGTGCTCTCCACTGAGTGCCGTTCTAGTTGTGCAAAGGTTTAGATTAAGCAACTTGAGATGGTTAAAGGAAAGAATCGTCTCAACTTCTGTTCCAGAGAAGAAAAAAGGTGACAAAAGTTCAGAGTCGTGATCCGAGAGGTTTATTTTCTCAATAAGAAGAGACAGAATGACATCTGGGCCGCGTGTTACTGGAGAGCTGAGCGAGGTGAACAACAGCAAGGAGACTGACACGTCCTCAGGGTCAACAGGGACCAGATGTGCGTGTTGTCTAAGTGAATGAAGGTCAAGGAGAGAGGACTCGCCCTGTCGGTGTAAAGTGTTTCACTGACTGGTGCTGCAGTCGGAGCCTGTGCTGTGAATTCGCCTTGAAGTGGCGACGCTTCCAAACAGAGCTGTGGAAAGTATGCACGGCTTCATTTAAGTGCTTTCGCTGCCAAGTCAAAGTCGTCATAGTTCGTCTGTGGCAGCTGCAAGGGAGTATATTTGAGTAATGAACTTCTAAGGTTTGGGTTTCATTCTCGATCGTGCACGATCAGTCTGGACGTCTAGTTGGGGAGGGGGGGACGCTTTTAGTGATTTTTGTGACATTCTTTAACTATGGGAATGCAGATTGCCTATGGCAGAGGGGCTCTTGTTGAATTTTGAGGTTTCGTGCTATAAACCGGCTTCAAAAGTAAATGCATGAGCTGTCAGACGTTTGGGGGGAAAAACTCCCAACGTCTGAAACTTTGCACTCAATGACACAAGTCTTAATAGGTGGGGGCAACATCTGGTTTCTTGTGGATTTCAGTTGACTTGGTTTGGTTCAATTTTATGTAGATATACTATATAAAAAGGGAGGTGGTCGTGTTTTACTGGTAAAACAGAAATTTGACCTGTTTTTGGCACAAGAGGAATAAAAATCCATGAAAAGTGTAAAGTAAAACTATTATATTCTATTGCAATGATATTCTACTGTAATTTATTCTATTCAAATCTACTCTATTTTAATTGATTCCATTGTAATAAATTATATTCTATTCTATTGCGATTTATTCTATTCTACTCTAATGTATTCTATTCTACTCTATTCCATTGTAATACATTCTATTCTATTCTATTGCATTCTATTCCAGTCTAACAAATCGTCCTCCAAACACTGTGGATATCTGCACCTATTCCATGATAATCAATATCAATTTGTTGAGTCATTTTGCTAAAAACAAATAAATCAAGCTCATTACAGCATGAGCGTAAAAGTCAGTGGAGCACACAGTCACTTGCGTAAATTGTCTGGGAACAACCAATGTTTATACAAACTTTCACGATCATCCATCCAGCAGATGTTGAGAAATGTCAGTCTGCACCAGAGTTCTGAACCATTATAAAAATCAACATCGCCATTAATGCCAGTGTGATAGGACCAAATGTGACGGTGGACTTATCGTCCATCAACCTCTTATAAACACAACTCACTCCAAGCTTCTGTCTTTGTTCAGGTGCGCTGGGGAGATAAAGGCTCCACCGAGGAAGGAGCCAAACTGGAAAAGGCTAAAAACGCTCGAGTTGTGATGCCTGAGGAGGAGTTTGATTTTGAGCCACAGAGGCCGTACCACACACACAAATCTGCTCGGTCCCAGAAGTGGTATTCTCCCATCAAGGTGCTCAAAGCCACTCACTCTGTTCACGCATCTACGGATGAAATACTCTGATCTTTACTTATCACTTAGAGCTCATGTTTAATTCCAGATTTTAGTTAATAATTGGCCTATTTTTACAGTATTAAGATGAGACATTGATTTAGCTTCAGATTGCTTTTAATTCTAATTAACTTTAGTATTTTAAAAACAAATCTCAACATCCAGTTACAGGCTTTTTTAACCATATTGCTCACTTGTATAAGATAAGATAAGATAAGATAAAATAAGATAAGATGTACCTTTATTGATCTGATGTCACAAATGACATAGCATCACAACAAAGTAAAGCAGCACAAGGGGAAAATGTATATTATAAAAATTATTATTTTAATGTATAAAAATAATAATAGAAAACAAAGTGTCAAGGCCTATTTGTTGTCTGACCAGTGCATTTTGTTGTTTGGATGCATCCCCCAGGAACTACTGGGCCCTTATTGCCATTGAATGCATTTGAATACATGGATCACACATCACGAGGTCACATGTTCTAAAACTGGTTCTGACATCGGGACATTTTCCTTTTCGATGGCGTCTGTCCACCGTAACTCACAAATGCTGCTTTCTAAGTGTTTCTGTGATGTGTTACCAGGAAACAGTTAATAAATCCATTTCCTCACATACTAGTCAGCTGAGCGGAGCGTAATAAGAACCAGACATGGACTGGGCTAACCTCTGATCATGGAATCTGTTGAGTGGGTGTTATTCCTAAGAAAAAAACAAGAGTCTTTCTTATGAAACAATCACAGTAACACAATCGGGGCAGAAAAACAGGAGCAGATACACAAATAAACAGATTAACTCATTTCATTATGTGTTTGGATTTGTCTAATAAATGACTATGTCCAAGTAGTCAATACATACCACTGGTATAACATGTTGTTTTTAATCTGTGCTCGTCTCTCAGGGCAAACTGGACGCTCTGTGTGTGTTTCTGAGGCGAGGCTATGACAGAGTGTCTGTGATGCGTCCTCATCCCGGAGACAAGGTGAGACAAGTCAACAGAACCAGAGATTACGAAATTTTGTCCCGATTTCTTTAACGGTGTGTCGAAACATTCATGCAAAACAAACCAATTATCAAGATTAACTGTGTCAACTTTTGGCAGACAGATGTGGAAGAACTTTCCAGAGGTTTAGATCCGTGACCTCTGGAAGCGATGAGGGATGAGGGAAGTTTGCGAGCGGCTTCAAAGAACACGGTAGAAATCGTATATCTGTGTGACATTGAAGACAGTTACTCCTCTGAGTAAACACGTAGAAAGTCAAATCCGCTTCGTATCATAAAAAACGTGACTTCGTGGAAACTCTCGAGTGACATAGTGAGTCGACAAAAGGTGAAAACAACCGCAGCATTGTCGGGAAGAAGGCTCTTGTCTGGAGAAGCCATTAGAATCAGCTCTCAGCGTCAGCTCGGCTCGGCTGGCAGGAACATATCTTTCTTCCAGGACACTTTAACTAAGGGAGGAATTTCCTCTTTGTGTCTGTTGAAAGATTCCCCCCTCTGATTCTGCCAATCGCTTTGCCAGGAGATGTAGATTTAGGCCTTTTTAATTGAATACACACTGAAGGCCTAACTTCACAAACACAACGAGCCTCTGCAATCTTCTTTTCTTCATTACAGGGCAAATGCATAAACTTCACCCGCACCAAGTCCTACCCAGCTCCTCGCTACCCCATCTACAACCATCCGTCCACGCCTGTCTACACTCTGCCCCACGCGTACCAGCGTCGTCCATCAGAGGGCAGCCACTTCTTCGATTTGCCCCCCTCGCCAACTTCAACGCTCCCGCCCCTGCCGTCCACTCCTCCCCCGTCCTCCTCCAGCCCTCCCATGTACACGCCGCCCCCGAACAGAGCCCTGCCCCCCGGCAACGCAGGCCCTGACTCTGCACCTCCGTCCCCTACTGGCTCCCTGCCACCTCCACCTCAGGGGCCTCCTCCTTGCAGGGCGCCTCCTCCGTCACGGCCTCCTCCACGCCCCAACCAGGAGAACCACTGATGATGGAGACAGAGAGAAGAGGAGCAGGGTGCAAGCTCAGGATGGAAAACTGAACGGACCCTTTCACTGTGTCTCTGTTTAAATACGTTACAAACAGAGGAAGAATTGAAGTGACTGTATATAATGTTGATTCAGCTGCACAGTGAACAATCTGTTTTCCTCAACATGTGTCTCACACCTTATGTGCTATGAACTAGGACTTTTCTTCAAGTCTACGAAGTGGATATTTAGTGTGGTAAGCACAGCTTTGGCTATTAATTGCTATTGTCGCTAAGCAACCGGTGATTGAGAAACTAAATGAAATGATGCTGAATTGGTCCAGAATTACAATTTGCTATGGAGATGTATAAACTTGCATTCAAGCCTTTACCTGATATGAATTATTTATCTAAAATTATGTTTCACTGTTTTGCCTCTTGAAAAATGTTGATTTGAAAAACCCAGTGACTCCATGTATTTGCATGCACGGCTGTCTGGTAAGTGCCGTCTTAAAAACTGTACATCTTGTAAATGAAATCACAAAATTGACCATATATGTATAAATACATGATGTTTATATATATAGATTTGATGTCCGATGCTTGTGGACGCTGGCATTTTTTTTACAACGAAAGTAAATACGAATATTTACTAAAACGATTTAGATTAATACACAAGTGCACAACTCAGAAGAGCTTTCTACAGAGACCTTTCACTCTAAATGTAATTATCACTTTTAATGAATCATTTTTACTGATTGATTTATAAGAATGAAATAAAAATTTCAACAATCCTATGAGTCTACGAGGATACGTCATTGTCAGATGCCTGAATTCAGACATTTGATAAATGTACTTGCTGCAGCACAGATCAGGCTGATCCACGTTTCTGAGGAAAGTTTGAGACTTAACTGTCAAATGAATTTACATCTGCATCTACTTTTTTTTTCCTCACTTCCATGAGTGCTAGTTTGATTACAGCCATTTTTCATGGTTCTGCGGGTGGGTTCAAACATCTCCCTCACTGTCCTGCTGTGGAAAATATGGAGGGACTATATGGTGCATAAATACAGTTGACCATATAAGGGAGGGACTTTTACTACGACATAAAGTCTGGAGACATCATGTAATCCTCTGCACAGCTCCACCCGTCCTCAGCCTACTCAGCAAGACGGATTGAAAACAGCTGAACATATGTGTGTGTGTGTGTGTGTGTGTGTGCAGGACTATAAAAACAACGTATACGATCTGTCAACCAAAGATGACACAGCATGTGAAGACCTTGTTGTAAATCAGGCCTCTGGTTATGGAAAGACATGATCAAGTTCATCAGTTTGAATTGAAATGCTGCATGTTTTTAAGAAACCTATCTACAGTCACGTCAGAAATCAGTGAATTCTCTGTCATTCATCTATAAAACTGAATGAGGACGTGGATAAAAACGAAGGTTTCTTTGCTGAGTGGCTGATTTGACCTCTTTGTCATTGGGAGAGGAGGAGGTGAGTTGCAGCTGATGCCCCCGATGTCTCTCGGAGATGACTGGGCACAATGAAGAGGCTCTGGGAAGCATCCGATGTGGGAGAACTGGAGGAATTTTCTTGAAAGAAAAAAAAATCTTGGATGGTTTTCTCTGCTTTCCTGGCTGGCAGTGCAGGAAAGCTTCATACTGCACATGCAAATACAGCCGGAAAGGGGATGAATCATTGGAGCGATGAAGAAATTGAATTTATTTACTTTTATTTTACAAAAATACTCTGAAATGATTGGTGTAAATTGTTTCCAGTTTAGGAAGACAGAGCTTCTCTATATATATAAAACTATTTTCTCAGAGTTTGGGATTATGCAACATGGAATATCCAGTCAGCTGAGCTTTATTCCACTCAGATCAGACGAAAATAAACCCAAATATACAGTATATCTTTTCCATGTGCTGTACTTGGTCTCAGTTCTTTCTTCAATAGGAAATGCTTTTGCAGACGCACACAGTCGGACTCGCAGCCCTGTGGCCAGTGAGCTCATGAAGGCGTGTCTGAGAAAAGTGCCAGAAGCAGAGGCAGGCAGTCGGGTTACAGGCATACAATAAAATCAAAATCCAACTGTGACGCCATGGAGATCTGGAAGAGGTATTTACACTGTTTAACACTTTTACAGAGACCAGCACCGCAGAAGACAAAATATATAGACTTAATGTTGAGCATGGGAAACTTGAGTTTAGGTCATTCGCCTGTTTGTTTGTATGTGCCAATATGAACATATAGAATGTTACATCTTTACATATATGAAAAGGAGAGCATTGCAAAATGTGTCTTAGCTCATGCAGCAGTGTTTATGCAGTTTGCACAGTTCTTTTTGATTTTCTAAATAAGTTCCCCTTCCTGATCTTCTCTGATCGGATTCCATCAGCCTCTCTGTGTTTCATTCAGTTTCATTAGATAACATCATCTGGAAAATCCATGAAAGTCCAGGGTGAAATGGGTAAAAATAATCCTGCAGCACATAACAGCCTGAAACTTTGCACACACAGAAATATATACAGTCTACTAAACATCAAGATCAATGAATTGTTCTCTGAGAAATCGACGAAAATGTTGAAAAAAACCGTCCCATCTCACAATGTTAAGTAAAGAATACCAGCAGGAAAATGTGATGGGTTCTTCCATTGGTCATGCCCCACCTCTCCACAACATTTTATGGAAATTGGCTCTGTTGTTTCCGCATAATCCTACTTAGAATCAAACCAACCAACAAAAAGCACGGGGGTGAAAACATAACCTCCTCGGTGGTGGTAACAAAAACCTCCACATTTATCCATTTTCTTGTTTATCTCTCTTTTCCTTGACGTACTCGCCACTTTTCTTCCATGTGCTCTTTTTGTTCCAGGTTCAGGAAAGTAAATCTCGATGTTGCGCAACGAATCAAGTGGCTCATCTTCAACACACAAGTTCACTTTACTTTTCCTCCCGAACAAAAGGTTCTGACCTGTAACACGTGTTGGTTTATTAGGGACTCAGTCAGACAAAGTTTATCGTGTCTAGTGTTTTATCTGTTTTTCCATTTTACCTCTGCGTGAGATTGAATCTGCATAATCTGGTCTCAATAAAAACAAGCAAACCAAAAGTCTCCATGGAAAGACGATACATTTAACCTCTCTTGTCCTGTTTTATGAAGACAGAAATGCTAAACTGTGATGCATCAACCATCCTCTTGCACAGATTCTGAATATAAAGTCCTCCGACATGCAACCAGCAACATTTGGGACACAGAAAAAACATCTTAACCTGCTTTTCTCTTATTGTTCTTCCATCTCCTCTCAGGTAGAACCACAAAGGCCTGGGTCCCCTGCTGTGAAACAAGTTGGTAATGAAGCAGCAATTAAGACAAGAAACTAGTATTTACCTTAAACACACTATACCACCAAATGCAATTATATTTATAAAACTTTAATACAGATTAATTTTCACTGACAACATTTTCCTAATGTCAAGTTTCAAAAGTCAGAAAATACAAATGAAAAATATTATGCATGCACAAAATGCTGTTAAGAAAGGCAGTACGGTATTTAAAAAAAAAAGTCTCTGCCACATGGTATGAAGCATAATAAAGAAAAATGTATTAAAATATTATCACTTTAAGAAGAAACTTAATAGAATCCTGGCTCGGAAGAGATGATGCTGATATTTCTGACTTCTTACTGTACTGTCTGATTTACTTTACCACATACATGATATGTTTCATTCAAAAATACTAAAACATAAGACAAACAAAAGTAACAAACTCATTTCAAAACAACCAGAAAAGTCTAAAAACACTGCTCAGAGTTTTTGGGGGAAACGGCAGCAACAACCTCTAAAAGCAGGTCAACTAAGTTAGAAATAATTTAGGTCATTTACCATTTGGGGTTCCTTTAAATATTTATAAAAATTCCCTTACATGAAAGTTACAACTACACAAATTAATCCCCCCTTCCCTCCTTACATTTTAATGTCACTGGTTTTCTTTAGCTTGTGGCAAAGTGTTTGGTTTCTGCTGTAGCATTGATGCTGAATGTAAACCACATTCCAACACTGATATGAAAGGTTGAATAAATGTAAAGGTCTAAATGGAAATAAGACAAGATGGATGGATAGAAAACAGAAATAGACCTTACTGCAATTACAGCAAAATTGATAAGAGAATTATAATTGAAAGTACTAACTTGATATCTTGTTTCTGATGCTGTGAATATGTGTCCTCAAGTTACATAAATAAAGTAGGAGCACTTGAGATACACCAAATATTTAAAAAAAATGGAATAAAAGTAAAAATATCTGGTCAAACAAATTACAAAAAAAAGGTTTTTGGTGTCCTAAAGAGTTTTCAGCACAAGTGCACTGAGAACCAGATCATTACACTGTCGGTCCTTTGAATAACTTCTCAGTTCAGACTGTTAGTAAAGTTCTGAATTGATGCACTAGCACGTGACTGAGGTAGAGCATTAACTTTAAAGTACTTCGTTGTTAAAGGGATTCATTGAGTCTGTTTGATACCGCAGCAATAATCCTAAAACCACATTAGAACAAAAAGCGTAACACTGCGACTGACTTATACTTTGGCTCCTTCATTAGTTGCAGAAAAAAAGCTCTTGACTTGGCATTTTTAAGGGGGGGGGGGACGGTTACACATCCTCAAGGTTTCCCCTGGGAGAGCACCTCGGCTGGAAAGGTGCAGAAACAAACGGGTCTTCCAGAGCTCGTCCCCCGATGGTCCAGGAGTGCAGAGGCCCCACGGCCACGGAGCCCACGGCGGCCTGCTGACCGATCCTGGACACGACCCTGTGCACCGCCACCGGCTGCTGGAGCACGAGGGGCCGCCGAGGGGCCCGGGGGCCGAGGGGCCGGGGAGCGGGGACAGACGCTACGGACGGGACCAGGGGACTTTGAACGCTGTGCTGCGTTCCACTTTTAAATAATTGAGCATTCGCTTTTGCGGTTTCCTGCCTCTTTCCGAACGGCGCCTGGAGGAAGACATCGGATGCCTCGGTGGGTTTACGGGACGAGGAGGAGCTGCCGGAGGCCGCCCCGCTTTCTTTTCCAGGTGTTTTGAAAGGAGCCAGCTGGAAGACATCAGAGGGGACCGGGCCGCTGACGGGATGGGGGGGGAAACTGGTGGAAGGAGCTGGTATCACATGGTGGTGTGCGCTCATCTCATCTGATTGCAACATGTGTTTGTTATGGACGCACGCAGCAGTCGTCGTCGTCTGCTGCTGCTGGATCCACAGTGTCTGCTGCTCCTCGGACAACTGGAGCAGAACAGAAGCTCCGGAGCCTGTCGGTGCTTTGCTGTGGAGCTCCCTCTGCAGGTCTGTGTGTGGAGGAGACCAGAACAACATCAGGACACGTGCTTCAGAGCTTCAAAACTACAATCTACAATCTACTGCACATTATACACAACAGCATATTTTCTACTTTCAGTGATTTTAAACACAAGAGAAGTGAATGATGAACCAAATCTGCCTCATATTGATCCAAACCCAGTGACAGAAGGTGATCGAGTGGAAATCTTGTAACGTTTTAGTGATGACAAACTTTTCAGTTTTTTTTTAATCCTACATTCATTAACATAAACAAGAGCCATCAACTCAATTCATTTAGATCTGTGCTTTTCTACTGTGATATGTTTACATGAGGAACTATAAGACTTGAAGCGTCACCATCTGAATTTAATTCATCTCTCAAAACTAAATGTTACCAAATTTTACTACCATTGTTTTTAGTGATTACTTTAGATACTTTTATAGTTTTCTTCTGCATTACTTTTAAATGATGATGTATTGTTTCTTGATGTATTTGTGGAGCACTTTGTATTGGCCACGGAGCTATTGTTATGAGAATATAACAATTATCATTATCAGTACTATTATTATTAATATTATGTCAAAATGTCTTCAGTGTAGAGGCCCAGATTCACATTTGTTGGTTTAAAAAAAATATGACAAAATATTGGCAATTATTTAAAAAAATGTTTTACAATAACATATAACATAAACAAACCCCTTTGACAAAGAACTGTAAAATTTGGTTATACAAGAATTGTGTTCAGGGTATGTACTAAGTGGGTAGTTAAATATGTGAAAAATATATATTTTTTTAAAATTATATATTTATTTTTAATATCCCATTATTTATGTAATACACCTCAAACACATCTCCGTCATTTATGTTCTGCTCTATTCTTGTTATTTAAGGATCAATAAATAAGTGGATACTAAAAAAAAAAAGCTGTGGCCTTGAGTCAGCTGGTCAGACTCGAGTATGAAATTATAATAACATTATTGTGTGTAGCTGAAATAAAAATGGAATCGTACAGAAACTAAAGGCATCGACACAATGCAGTGATAGATAAAGATGGATAGTTTGAATGGGGCATGAAGCTGATGTTTGATCTTACCTGAGTGGACTTACCCTGCTTCCCAAGTAGAATAACATGTTGATTAGTGAATTACACAATTAAACCAAACTCTAATATATTATATTACAATTCAACAAATTACTTTTAGGCCCTTAGTCTCCCACAAGCTTTCATGCACATATCTTTCCATGCAAGTCGGATGAGAAACTAATCAAATACCAACAATTATTGTTATTATGGCACTTAAACTCCAAAACCTGTTAATACAATGTAAAATTGAAAATGTATAACTTAATATAAATTGTTTAAATGTTTCTTTTACTGACAGAATAAATTTAACCCATAGGTTTGAACAACATCTTACAATCAAAACTCCACACGTTGACATTCACATTTGTATTTTATTTGCTATTCCTTTATAATTCTTTAATTATCTCACAAAAATAGAAGGAGCACACGATACCACAGCTCTGACGCAGGTTTGGGCCAAACGGACAAGAGGCGTTTCAAAAACACTCGGGAGTATCCGATTTCAGTTTTGGCAAAAAAAACCCCCAAAAAAACAACAACAGAGGACGAGGGGCTCCTGTTTCCCACCAAGGACTAATCTCACTACCTGTTCGTCTTCACCGATTACAACAGCACACAGGCAGCGACAGGGAGAAAGCTCGGGAGTTGCATAGGTTCAAACAGTAACTGCGAATGACTGAGCTGTTCAGTGGAGGGACCATAGAGAGGATGACGATTCAAGGAAAAAAACGTGAGCCGTGAGTTGCACATGCCGTACCTATGGTAAATACGCCGGTCGATCTTTGACGTTTACCGACATGGACAAAGTCAGTTCTACTTTAAAGATCTTTTAGATTTTGGGGGCTAGTGTATAACATTGAAATTGCAAAGACACCAATATGTACTACATAAAGTCATTATCATGAAACTTCTTTACCTTTTATTATCAAAGTAATGAATGCCCCCGATAACTTGAGCTCTTTTCTCAGATTCGGTATATTAATATTACGTTAATATTTGTTTAGTTGGTTTAATATTTAAGTTTTAAGGTGATTTCTTTTATTACATTTATTTGGATTTTGTGGAATATATCTAACCAGCATCCGTGGACTTCTTTCAGCATTTTAACACAATATGACTGATTTGTTCATCTTAAAACCCTATAAATAATGATACAATAATAAATCCAGATTTTTTAAACATATGATTTCTTACTTCAAAAATTGAGCAGTATAAGTAGATGTAGCGGATGCATATGTGTAATGTAGGATATATTCTACTTGATATCATTTTCTAGTATTGACATTGAGGTGGAGGTGGTCTTCATGCACTGTGTTCATGCATGGAAAGTGAAATGACTTTGTTTGATCCTACAGAAACATTTATATTGCTGATTGGAGCTGATTTTCAAACCCTGGACGGCTGATTTGATGCCGTCAGATAATCAAACCACAGCAGCAACAGTGTCCTGTGGTCACTGTGAAACTGGCCGATTTCCCCTTCACAGAGCCCCTCACACGTTACAAATCCGACAAATTCTTGAAGCTGTAATATGGAGCGCAGACGTCCGGAGGACAGAGAGACTGGGGCGAGCGGTAAGCCAATACGTGTCCAACCCTCAGAGAGAGTCATGGAGCTCTGACGACCTGAGAGAATTTAGGAGGAGGGGGCTGTGCTTTCAGAAGAGACTTTAATGACAACGGGACTGTCGCCATGTTCGCAGCAAACAACAACACAAGTAGGCTACTGGAAAACACATCCAACAAGTCCGACTCCACGCACACATACACACATACATACTTATCAGAACACTGTAGAACCACCAACACACGTGAACGTAACATTCAACAACACTGCCATGCGTTTTTTCGATATGACGTCTGTGATCACTAAAACCCGGTAAAGCGAAAAACAAAGCTTTACAAAGCACAACTTCAGAAAAAAGAAAAAGTTCTAGTTTAAGCGAAGACATGAAACAGGACTAAGATTCAAGAGTTTGAGCTCCCGCTCGTCAGAAAAACTGTCGACCGTGTTCAATAAAAATATAATCCTTCATCAGTCCATGTAAACAAACGGAACACAGGCTCACTTTCGTTTCACAAAGGTGGAATAAGACATGGGATTCAGCCTAATCTCTCAAGTCTAACAAAGACTAGGATTATCATCTATACAGTTCAATGTACCGACAGTTATTGAGTAGATAGAACCAAGAAAAACAATCCCACAAAGAGGAATGAGTATTCTTCCATATTATTCAGTGATTATGGTGTTAAGAATTATATATATTTTTTTCATTATAGACTAATATTTATTTCTTACATTCATTCTCTAACACTCTAGTCATATTAACATTTATTAACAGGAAAACAATGTCAATCAATCAATCAAATTTCAATCAATCACCATATATATATATATATATATATATGGATGACAGATTTAACATGTAAAGCAATATGTTTTCCACAAGTAAAGCTTTATGACAATGACTTCATATATACATGGGAAGAAGAACCAACTCTATGGTCTGGATAAGAGCCTGCAGGGGTCCAGTTTTCTATTTACACAAGTTATGAGTGAACAAACGGCAGGAATGTAGGAAGGATTGCATGATGCGGAATTCGTGTTTCAGCTGATATTTAAAAAATGTGAATGAGTGAAAATGCCACATTGTGTCGTTTCTGTCAGTGCCACAAATTACCTGAATAGTTGTTTCTACTTAGTTTATTTCTACGTTTTTCTATCATAGTTGATTATTCAAGTTTTTTTTCATGATTTCATGCATTTGTTTTGTCGGTATGGCACCCTGCTATAAACACTGTTAAATGACCAATGATTTGTCATTTAATTCCAAAGCAACTTATCACTTGCCTCAAGGATAAAATGAAGGTGAAGCACTTTGTCTTGAAAACAGGTTCACCTTGAATTGATAACATAATGTGCAAGATATTTCTTTTTACTGTAGTTATAGTTAGATCTAAGCAGATATTGTACACTTCAAGGACTCATCCATTCAGCTTAGTCAGTTTACTTCATAGATTATTTTATGGCACTTCACTGTTTTTGTGTCCTGCTTTTCTCCACATCACAATAACTTTGTACGGTGCTTGTGCCGCAGAAGCTGAAGGAGAGGCAGAATGAGGGATTATGGCTGTTTGTTTCCAGATTGTGACACAATATCATTGGACGTTTCAGTCTAATCGATAGCAGCTTTAAACTGTTAAAAGATATTCCCTCCAGCAGCCGAGGCTGACGGAGGCAACACTCCTGCTACTGTGCAAATCAGGCTACATGACACTTTTCAAACAGGCGTCCCTTTGTAGAAGAGACAAACTGACCCTATTTGAACTAACTATCATTTCACTTTTCCATGGTTTTACTTTTAAATGTGCAAATAAACCTGGGGAGGAGGAACTTAGAAAGCCGAACAACGACAAATTCACTTGTGCACGATAATAACTACAACCACTTAGAACTAGGCCTATTGTACATTACAACAATGATCTTCTATTGTTTGCTATTAGACACAATGCAATATTGTTCAAACAAACTGGATAGCAATATCATATCCTGATTGACAGAGAGATGCGGTGGTTAATCTTTAGAAAGGATGATGTTAGTGTATTGAGCCAACGGACAATACACGATGCACGGAGACTACGACAAAGAGAAAATGTGAGTGAGAGGGTGAGAGATAAGAGGTGAGGAGAAGCCAGATAATGAAGTCGATACGGCGGAGAGGGCGGGAGTGAAGAAGCACTAAAAGGCAGAGGAGGCTTCTACTGTAGGAGCTACAATGATGATGGCAGCCAGGGGTGCAGGAAGCTAGCTATGACAACAGTGTTGATTGCAGTTATGCTATGCCAGTCCAGTGTTACAGCTTCTACTTGGAGGGGGGGAGGGGGCCGTCTACAAGTCGATGAGCTGGTCCACCAGCAGCAGGGAGCGGGCCAGGCTGGGCAGGCTGGATTCAGAGCCGCCACTGTTACTGCGCGAGTGGCCTCCTGAAACTGGCCGGACAGACAAGGGGGAGGAAGTACGGGCAAACAAGAGGGGAGGAGAAGCAGAGGAGTGGGATTCACAACAAGCAAACACAGCAGTCAGAGAAGAGAGGGAGAGAGAGGTTGAGAAAGAGAGAGGAGAGAAAAAAAGAGGGCAGAGTTTACCCATATAACTCTACTGGTTTTCAATCATTCTCAAGTGAGGATGCAGAAGTAGTGCAGACACCTGATCAGTTGGTCAGTAGGTCAGTTATTATTGAGCAAATTAGCATGCGACTGAACCCCAAACACCCCCGGGTGCGTCTCTAATCCTAAAAACCATCGTGACCCGCCTGTGCCTCCCTGCAGAGACTGTAAAGACTTACCTTGGGAGTTCTTACGCCCTATGACGGGAATAGGATCAAACTCATCCTCCGTGCCGACCTCTCCGCTTGCTTGCTGGGGCTCAAAGTCCGAGATCAGGAGAGACGAGTCTGCAGAGAACAGAAGAAAAGTAGGTGTTGGCTGTAACAGAATGAAAGCCCAATCTCTAGAGGAAGAGGTGAAAACAAAACAAAACAAAAAGAAGCACATATATAGTTTGGGACCAAAAATTATTAAACTACCAATATTTTACCCCGTTGCCATGATCAACATTTTCATAAAATCAGCTCAGCTACAGCAACAACACATCCACTGCTCTCCCACGATAAAAGAGCTGTTTGATAAGATTTTATGAGCAGAGATTAGTCGTAATTAGGATCATGCAGCTGCTGCACACATTCAGGCTGTGATTAGGAGTCGGCCCTGTCAACATCAGTTAAATGCCTTCGTTCACCACACACAGAACAAATAAGTCAGCCACAGCTGCGGAGCTCTCGGTTTGAGACACAATATGGTTTCACAGACGATTCCATTCAAATAGAACTTTCCTCTAATGTCAAAAAATTACGACGTTATGGAGAGAAATATAACTCAAGGCTGTCCAGATGAATTTGTTAAGGTGAGGTGGAAATGCATCTGCTGCCACCCAGTGGTTGAAGTCTGCAGACAATGACAATGTTATATCCCCAATAACAGTAGACGGTTTTGGCATTTTGTAGGAGTCTTCCTTCTCTCTAGGGTTGAAAACAGCTTTAAGTCCAACATGCAATCCATCCATTATCCCTATCGCTTGGGGTTGCTGGGAGACCTAGAGCCAATCCAAGCTGGTGTTGTGCGAGAGGGGAAGTACAGCCGGGACAGGTCGCCAGCGTATCGCAGGGCCAACATACAGAGACAAACAACATTTCAAAAACTAGAAATCTATATTTGGTTTGATGAGGCACCTCCTTGTTTAGGATTAATTAACTGGAATACCGAACTTTTGACTTTTAAGTGAATATTAGTAAACCACAGTGTTTCTGTCACTCTAATGCACATTTCTAAATCATTTGTATTCTTCCTGTTTTCTTCTATTACCCTATGACTGAAATTGACCGACTGCAGAATCACTGTGACAAACACTTCTTTGTGTAAGAAATAAATATGCAGACATCAAGTTCCCAGCACCTCATTCAATGTCCAAGGACACATCATGAAGAGATGACCTGAAAAACTTCAAGATGCGTCTCAAGGTAACTCAGTATTAGCTTGTAAAAACTGAAATGTTCTTTTCTCTGTCCTCATCTGACCATCTTATGAATTTGTTTTTCTGAGTCCATTTGCAGATGTTGAGTTAAACATTCAGCGAGACCCCCACAAACATTTATCAGGCCACATCGGATCGTAGTTGTTTGGTGATGTTGCTTTAAATTTCACACTCTCTGCGTTCAGGGAGCTCACCGCCTACTTCTGCCAGATTCTTCCACCTTACCTGCTTTAGGCTGCATGGAGTCTCCAGACAACAGACTGAAATCATCCAGAGCAGAGGCAGCGGAGCTGGGGGCTGAGGATACGGAGGAGGTGGTGCTGCTCGCTGCTGGGGGGGCGGACGGAGCAGAGATCAGGGAGCAGCCCAGGAGAGAGTCGTCTGCAGTGAGGGAGTCTGGGTCAGGAGAAGGTAAAAGTAAAAAGAGGAGAGATTAAAGTTTAATTATAGACAAGGACACTGATACATATCCTGATCTTACGTTCCTTCAACTACTTGCAAACTAGAATATTTTAAGATTCACACCATAGAACATTTAGGAGCACAAACACACCTTTCGCAGACTCTTCCACAGAGCCACCGAAGGGATCCGACAATGACAAGAGGTCAGGCAGCAGGAGTGAAGATGTGTCGGGAGATTTGAGTCCTTCAATCAGCTTCTCTAAAGGCCGGTGAAGACAGAGAGAAGGGGGTTAGAACATGTACCACTAACAGACAGCGGAGTACAGGGGAAAACACTGTGTTCTTTGTGTAGTGGAGGTCATGTAAGGATTTACTGATTCAAGATATTCCCAGAGCAGCAGACGAGAAAGAAAGACGTTGAAAAGAACTTGGTCTGATGGCGTTTGGTTTGGAGCCAGACAGGGTGCTCATCTATATGTTTAGATCAAGTACTTCAGCAATCATCATTTATTCATGTCATCATCCATATTTAATTGTTATTCATTTCACTGAGAATATTTTAGGACAACCAGCACATCATTTTTTCAGATGTCTCTTAAACAATGTGTGTGGATTTCTTTCTGGAAGACGAGAGCTTTTCACCAATGGCAAAAACTGTGTGAGACGGTAACAAAAAAATACAGCATGCATCCACCAGCAGAGAGACTGTGTTTACCTGGTGCATCCAACAGCTCCAGGGAACAGAAAGGATCTGGTACAGCCAACAGCAAAGCTCCTGAATCTACGATGGCTGACGGTCTTTCAACTGGTAAACAAAGCAACGTTATACAGGAAAGATTTTAAATCAAGCCTAAATAATTAACCTGATATGAATACATTAAAGGAGGGAGCTTGTTGTTTCATTGGTACATTTCCATACAATGGTTTAAACTTTTATGTTTTAAGTGTGAGCTTATTAGCCGATGGCAGTAGCTTCATATTTAACGTACAATCACAACAGAGGATTCATGCAACTCTTGGGAAGAAAGTGAATGAAGTGTGTTTCCTGAAAAAGTCAAACTCTTCTTTTAATGAATCAAACAGACCAATTGAAGAAAACTAAAAACTCTCCCACATTTTTTCCAACAGCTTAAGACTTAAGGCGACAGTATTACCTAGTTCTGTATATGAGCAAATCAATTATCACGTTTGTCTAGCTTGTTAAAAGCAGCTCTTAAACCGTGAGTGGCTACATTTCCTGGGCAACAACAACAACTCTTAAAAAACTAATCAATGCCGACATTTCTTTCATTGAGACCAAACCCCCTGTTATATTTATGTGATGCACATAGAAAGCTATCACTTTTGGAAGGTTCATAAAAGCCAATCCGATTCATGGATCGGGTGCATTAAGAGGTATACTTCTTGGTTTGACTTTAGATTACATTCCTTCAGACTTGTACATTACAATGCATTACCCAGCATATTAACAGCAGTTATGAAGATACACTACCGTTAATCTATAAATGAATCAGTCTTTATGTCTGCTTTGTTTGATGTCCACAAACGAGCAGGCTAACTCGAGAGAACAGTTGCCTGTTTATAGGAATGACGTTCTGTTGATATGATCTGATTTAATCTTTTGAAATGCTGAAGTGGTTTTTTATTTAAAAAAAGGTTAGAAGAAAACATCTCTCCAGAGTTTAACACATATTTTATGTTCATATTTATCTTATTATTTTAGTTGAGTATCAATGTGCAAAGATGTCTTTTTCTAATGTAAGAAACTACACTGGATAGACAAGGTTTATATGTCCATTTTGAATGTGTTTTTCTTACAAGTTTGGAATGATTTCCAGTGTAATATAATTTTAAGATGTAACCTTGTTATAATGGAAGTGAAGGGCCCGTGGAGCTTTGTGGGTCCTGGTCTGTGTAAAAATAAAGAACAGAACAAAAACACTGACTCTAAAGGGAAAACTGTGACATACTTGTTTCTTGGGATTCGTTTTCCACAGTCAAGGCCTGCAGGCCTGGTATCAACTCTTCAGAATATGATGTCTCAGTTTCCGAAGGTAGGTCTAGTAAAGACATTAAGTAGTTATAACATCTCCTCTTTGTTAGCTATTGAAAAGAATACTTATCTATGAACACAAACTTTACCATTGGGCTTTTTGTCTTCCGATTTGAATTCCTCAGCAGTGAGGATGGAGAAGTTGTTGGAGAAGTTGTCATCGTCAAAGGGGTTCCAAGTCGCCTGTGTCGGAGTGATGATTGCGCTGCCAGAGGCAGGAGCAGTGGGTCCAGCTTTGCTCTGGTCCTGGACTGTGTCTCCAGCCCCTTGTTGAACATGCTGGGTGTTGCTTGGTTGAGATGTAAGTGATCTAGAGAGACAAATGCACGTAATAACAGATAAAACACACAGGAGAAAACCCCAATTTGAACTCATATTCCAGTAAATATGCCACTTACAGGTTAAGAGCAGCATCTCCATTAACTCCCTGCAGCTGCTGAGAGTCAGTAACTGGAACTGCAGCGATGCTACTCGCTGTGGCGTCACTCGGGACACGTTGGTGCCCTCGCTCTTCAGTTGTCTTTGGAGAAGCAGGTGGAGTCTGATCAAAAGAAGCATGCAGTGAAAGCAAAACACATAAGATTAAAATAAAAAATAACCTTATTAAAACCTACAGTATGTTAATTCTGTAATGATGATATTAAAGCTGGTGATGGTGAGCAGCAGCCCACTCACTGTCTCAGCTGATTTTTGGCTGATCTCAGTGGAGGCAGCGGATGGCTGAGATGCAGGTGGCTGAGCAGAGGCCGGTTTGCTGGGCGAAGGCTGAGCCGCTGGCTGCTGAGGCTGGCTACCCTGCTTGCGTCGGGCTGGACGCTGAGGCGGGGCCGGGCTGGATGGAGTCACTGCTGCCTGCTGGGAGGAGGAGCTGACCACAGAGGGAGGTGTGGTCTGCTGCTGGACTGTTGGCTGAGCTTGAGGTTGGACGTCACTCTTGGTCACCGGTGATACTACTGCTACTGGGGGAGTCTCTGCTCCTGTAGCTGCGGCTGGTAGCACGACCTGTCACAGACAACGTTATCTGTCATCACGTTAAACATCACATCTGCAAAGCCCTGGCACGAGAGGAATAACTGCAGTCATTAACTTATGTGTATAGGGCTGATAATAATTATTATTTTATTAGTGATAAACTTGTAATTTATTTTAATAATGAATCCATCATTTAACCAAGACATCAGAAAATAGTGATAATTTCCCAAAAATATAAACTGAGAAATGTACAATTTATAATTATGTAAAACAGAGAAAAGCAACAAAATATTAATATTAAAATGTGGAAAAACTGTTTCATTTTTGACTTAAGCTATTATCAAAACTGTTATTGATAAATTTTATATCAATCTACTCATACTTCTTGAACTATTTGTTTCAGCTCTAGACTGAAGACCTATGTATGCCTGACTGAGACATGAATCATGCTACTAAAGCAGTTTTCTTCTGACGCTTTCCTCTTCTTCTGTATTTTTGCACATTTACACACACACACACACACACACACACACACACACACACACACACACACACACACACACACACACACACACACACACACACACACACACACACACACACACACACACACACACACACACACACACACACACACGTAGAAAGATAAGGTTTTGTATCATCTTTAGGAAGCTCCTCCGTGTATTCAGAGAGTACGTACCTGTTTCTGCAGGGCCACAGCCGGACCGGAATTGTTTTGCGACTGGATGAGTGGCAGAGCAGAAGTCTGCACCTTCTGTGACTGCAGAGCTGCAGCGGGCTGAGAGAGGCTTAAGCTAACTCCTGTGGGATTGTAAAAAGGAACATTACTCTTGAGAGAGCATGAAAATATTTTCTATCTTAATACTACATATGCAGAACAATGTAAAATTCAAACAACATAACAAAGTTTGTAGGAGGGTTTGAGCTAATGTTCATCTCAAACTAAATGTATTAAAGAGGATCATAGAATCTGATAAACACTGAAAATCTAAGGGATTTGTAACAGATACAAAGCTGATATAAAGTGAAACGGTATTTGAAGTGGCAGAGTGGAGAAAATAATCCCATAATCACTTGGGGCCTGTGGTTAGATTGCATTAATTTACACGAGTCTTAACCTGCGTGCTTGATCTGTTACTGTTGAGAATTGTAGGCTTGAGCGTGTGGACAGAGGATTAGAGGGATTCTTGTCTTTATGCACATCTTTATTCAAAATCTTGGTTTCTCTTTCCATACGTACCAACGGGCTGAGCTGCACCAACAGGGATATTAGCCCGTTTGCGCGGGGTGAGAGCAGCAGGCTGGATGGGTAGAATGCCTGCAGCAGGCTGGGTGTGGGCTGCTTTGGGCCTCTGGCGAGGGGTGATGGAGGTTTCAGTGGTGGGAACAGGATCCGTCAGTCTGGCAACAAAGGGAGGATATTGGCCTTCATGTTAATGATGGCAAACAGTGTGAACATAATTATTTAATGAGTATCAGAATACTGATTGTACCTAATTACTTCCACAAAATGTAGAGTTACTAGCTTTGATAGGAATAGAATGAAAGCAGCTCACGCTTGCCTGGGCTTAGCCTGGTTCTTCTTTGCTGCCGCAGCCTCACTCGCTTTGATTGGCTCAGGAAGTTTAGCGGGAATTTGAGAATTCTGGATTATGGGGAAGAAAAATTACACCATAAAACTTGAAGTTGGCAGATATTCTGTATGCAAATGATGAATTAGTGCAGATTTTCCTTCCACAGCGTGACAACGAACATGTTTGTTAATGTAGGTCAGGCAAAGAAACCCATTGCAGATTCCACTGAATACAAAAAAAAAATAATTCCTCATGAGAGAAAGCCAGAAAGCCAAATATTTCAGCTGACCCCAGTGCTGACGGAAACTGACCTTCACATTCTGAACAGGGCAGGTCCGCTGAGCTAGTTTAAAAGCAAAGAAGGACACCTGGTAGATATCTGGTCTTTTGTCTGGGTCTGGCTCCAGCATGTATCCTAAAAAAAGCACCACAAAGAAAGAAGAATAGAGAGTCAATGAATAGACATTTACACAAGTGCATGCTTTGTGAAAATTGATATTGATAACGTGAAGTGACGTTAAAGAGACACTGACTAATGAGGCAGTGAAGATCGTAAGAGTAGCGAGAGTTATCTGGAATGGTGAAGCTGCCATCACAGATGGCCACCTGGCTTTCACCAAAGGGCAGAGTGAAGAAGCACAGCTTGTACAGCAAACAACCCAGTGCCTGGAGAAGACAATCACAAGCATGCCCCATCACACCAAAAACACAAACAAAGAGAGGAGAGGAGTTTAAACACGAATATCAATCAAGTCACACAGAAAATACTTTTCCCCTCCAAACCACACCAGATGTCACTGCTTTCTACTGTAAAACATCCAGTACCCATGCAAATACAGGTATAAGTAAAAAAAATATATATACACTATAAGAAACACTTTCATTATGTTTAACTGAAATTGAGGCTTTATTTGATTTATGCACTTCTATCTAGATTACCCTCCTCTTCACTCACCCAGACATCTGCTTTTGTGGTGATAATCTTGTTGTTGTACAGGTTAACCATTTCAGGGGCACGATATGATAAAGTGGTGTATCTGAAAGAGGACAGGAAGAAATTAGTGAGAAACCTGCCTGGTTTTGACATTAGCAGTGAAATCAGCCTACATATGTACAATAGATGTGCATATGTCTATTGAAAGTGTTATTGAAAATTGTGATTTTATCTGTTAATTTAATTTGCATCAACTCTAACCTCCTTTGCACACAACACAAATTCCTAAAACGAGTGCTGATGAATAAAAGCAGCAGATATAGACAAAACAGGTGAAAAGAGGCACACACTTTTTGATCTCTTCCTCCACTGTGGCAACTCCTTCGGTCTGCGGACTCTGGAACTTGTTGGTGGCACTGCCGAAGTCACACAGCACATAATGACCCTTGTCGTGCAGGAGGATGTTCTCCACCTGTAGATATATACAAGAGAGATGAGACTCTCACAGACGCGTGCAGCTGCTTTCAGTTAAGACAACTGGTTTGGACTTTTAAATGTCAGGGGGGGTGCTGCAGCAACTGACCCGCTCTGCAAAGTCAAACTCCTCTGCAACACACACACCTTGAATATAAATATGGAAGTGCAGCCACCTTCACATAATGAAATGCTAATTTAGTCAAATCTGGCACGATCATTCCGTCATGCTCTAACACACTACTCTCAAGTTTAAGACTTTTTTTAAATGAGTTGAAGAAATCCAAATGTCTCCATCTGGATTATAACTACTGAGTGACAGTAACTTAAAATGAATGTGACAAGCCACACTGCAGTTGACTGAGCTCTGCAGCATTTGAAGTATTTTGACATCTACCTCCCTCTCTCCTGTTGCAGCTATCCATAATTTAACACAACTCTACACAAACATATCAACCCCGATTCTTCAAAAGACCTCACAGCAGGGTAATCTGCAGGTGGTGGTTTTTCCCTCCCTTGTTACCAGGGATTGGACAACCTGTCCTGTCTGACACGTTCCCTGTAGCAGAGCGCTACAGGGAACCGAGGTGGCAACATGTGTCACCTTAAGGTCTCTGTGGATGATGGGTGACTTGCGCTGGTGCAGACGAGAAACGGCATCGCACGTGTCACAGAAGATCTGCAGCACCTCGACCTCGGTGAAGCCGGTCTGCAGCCTCTGATTCATCAAATTGACCACCTGCCCTCCTGCAAAATAAAATCCAATTATACAGCAGCACGAACAACACGGATAATTAAGCTGACAAGTATATCATTGATTTTTTAACTTCTTTAACACAAATTCTATTCACTTTTAGAAAAATCAAAGTATGTGGTTGCAGCCACACCCCGAGTCCCTGACAGTAATCACCTTTGCAATAGTCCATAAGTATGAGAACCTCCCATACATCCCTTGATCCCATAGCAGTGATATTGGAGTCCAGATAACCAACAATATTCTTGTTACCGACAAGGTCTTTCTGCAAGAACACACAAGTTCAAGAGCGTTAACACACAACTCTGCTCAAAGTAAGTAACAAAACAGGCAACTGCTGTAAGTGGCTGAAAAGTGTTGTTATACAATATGACTGGTGAATTGGATGCTCTGGGTATAGAAGTCTAACTGACACAATTTCGTACTTGGAATAAATCAGGTATAACAATGTGATACAAAGGTTTGTGACACAAGGTGGGGCAGGGAAGAAATATTTCCATATTTTGCTGCAAAATATGCAGTGAGAATTTGAATGTTGTTCAACTTCTGTGGTCAGTGTGAGTAGAATGATGCAGTGTGAGGTAATCCGAAACAGGAATGTATTAGGTAATGAACACCATCTGAGGTGAAGGACTGTCAATCTTTACCTGCCTGTGTGTGTGTTTGTGCATGAGAGTGAGTGAGGGACTGACGTAAAGGAAACATTTTGAATGACATCATCTTCCAACGAAATGTCAGTGTTGTTTTCCGAAGCGAGACAAGTACCCAAGTTGTTATGAAGTGCTGTTTGTAATTCTGTTGCAAGTTTATACAAGCAGCTTTTTAAATAATCTGACCATGAATCGCTTCCTTCCTTCCTGAGGATTCCTACAGATAGAAAAGATTGAATTGCGTGTACAGATCCTGAATTCAGTGAATGATAGAAAAAAAAAAAGACTTTTAAAGCCTCTTGATAGAATAATGACATTTTGTTTTAGGCTACCATGACAAACGTGTCTATTTATAGACTAAATAAGTCCCATTTCTGCTCTTGGTCAGGAGGTCTGATGGAGTCAGAATAGTCTCCTTCTACCAGCATATGACAGTGAATGTATAGCTGGGATATGCTCAGTTCAGTTTTATGTTGCGTTAGCCAACAGGCATCATTTATTATACATCTGTCGAAGGGGGGAAACTTCAACTTTGGGAACAGAACGATGAATGGTGAAAAAACAGGGTACTATGTTGTCTGTATGAGATTTCACGTCCATAAAAATATCCCTGACAACTCCAATCTCTGAAACTCATCTCAGGAGGGGAGAGCCGAACATGCAAAACAATACTGTGTAAACAAAAGCAAAGTTCACCAAGAAGCAGATGAATAAATACAGAACCATCCCAACAACACCGCTGCAGGCTGACTGTGTACTGAATCCAGCAGTTATTCATACCGGAGCAAGATATCTTTCATTGTGGATTTTTGGGACATTTGCAGGTACAATTTCAAAAAGCAGTGAGTTTTGTTTGTTGCCTTCATGTGTGTTTTTTACACAGCATTCAAACCCCCACAAGCTCAAAGTGAGAACAAACAGATAAACGTTCGGTCACGGGCAACTCACCATTATTTGAATCTCGAGTTTGCACACCTGCAGATCATGCTCATTGTTGACATACATCCTCTTCAGGGCACAACGCACCCCTTGATTTGTTCGCACGAGGAACACAATCGCAAAACCACCTGCAGGATTGAGGAAAGACACCAAATGACACGGTCAGTCTTCAAAGAGAGGATAGACCAACTACGATCAATGCAACCAACATCACATCATTCTCACAAGCTTTGTTAAGGCATTATGATTTGGGAAATTAAGCTGACACGTTCTTTTTTTTCGCCTTTCACAATAAAATATAGGAACAACTGTTGCAATTTGTAAGACTTGCATCAATATGGACGAGCAGGACCAAATGTTGCAGCCTTATAGTGTAATGTATTAGTCATGTCTTTGCTGCAGGGTTTATGTAGAGGCCTACATTGAGGCCTAACCATCTGGTATAGCTCAGACCGCACTCAAATTCACTGTGACCGGGTGACTTCAGTTTCGGGCCAGACAATGCTGCTCATGCCGCACGTGACATACGTATTGTGCGGCTCTGTGGCATCGTGATCGCTAAATACAAACACCTCGTGCAAGTTGAGGGTCTGCTCCAACTTCTGACGTAAAATGTTTCAGTTTATTTCAGTGAGTGCAGACAATCTGATCAGCTGTACAACACTGTCTTCCTACACCATTTAAAATGTGGGCACTGGCTTCGAAAGTCCTCACTAGCTGGCAGCCTGACACACTGATTAATACTGTGGAGCAGACATAATTACCACAGTATGTGACTGGGAAAAATATGAGCGGATGGGGTGGCTTGTGTAAAAGCAATAGTCAATGGTGTTAAGGAATGAAGCCTGAGGATGACAATATTTTAGGGATTCAGTATAAATCACTGCTGTATTCTCTTGTTTAATTCGTATAATGTACTTGAAATAGCATGTATGCATGATGTTCGATAAACTGATGTTTAAAACACTAGAAATCAATGGAAATGCATCAAGATTGTATTCCCAGGTTGAATATAATGAATAAAACTGCATTTTTGAGGTCAAGCACGGGCCTTAGCAATGTTGTGGTGATGTAAAAAGTGACGATCACTGGTGTTTATAAAGAAATCCAACAATTTGTTATCATCTACTGCTTGTGAGACACCTTTCCTTCATTCATTCAGGTAGGTCTTCATCAGCTCGGATGGAATTCAATTCAATTCGATGTGTATAGCTCCAAATCATAATATACACGTTCTCAAGGCACATAGAAGGTCAAGATCTGAAGGAAATATAGAGAAACCTAACAGCTGCCACAATGAGCAGCACTTTGGAGACTGTGGAGAGAAAAACCTCCCTCATTAACTGGAAGAAACCTCAAGCAGAACCAGACTCAGTGTGGGCGGCCATCGGCCTCGACCGGTTGGGGGTGAGAGGAGAAAAATGGGGAGGAGGGGAGAGAAGAGAGAGAGAGATTTGGGGGAGGAGAGGGGGAGAAAGAGGAGAGAGAAACTGCTGTGTTTCTCAGAGGGGAAGCTAGTAGACAGCAGCAGGCCCCTGCTCTGCATCCAGGATACACAGGGGGCAGATGCAGGGCTGCAGCCTTTCTGTGGGGATGGTGTGAGGTTACATCCCTGCGCTGTCACGTGACTCTTGTGTGTATTTACCTTGAGCATGAAGCATCATCATCATCACCACCATCGTCATCATCATCATCATCCCCCTGCAACATGCATCATCTGCTCTGTGCAAACCTCCATCTCTCACCTTCAGCCACAGTCTCCTCCACGGTGACTTGGTGTCGCCCGACGGTGAAGGCTCGTCCAATGAAATTTCCGCCTGCGTGACTGGACCCGGAGCCGCCGCCGCCTCCTCCCCCGGAGCCAGGCCCGGAGCTGACCAACTCCCGACGGGAATCGAAGAACTTCCTCATGGTGTCCACAGCGACACACACACGCACACTGGACGGCGAGCTGCTAGTTTCTCAAAGCACAGAATGGTTGCACTCACGCAGAACTGTGAACCCCAGCGAGTCTATTTGCAGCCTGAAAACACGCACTGCACCCCCCCTCTCTTCTTTCTCCTCTTATGCTGATGTGGAGGTTTTAGGAGGCGAATTTTCCCTTTCGCTTCGCCAACACAAGCCGGTCGGTGATGTGTAGCCGGAGCTGTTACGTAAGGAGTGAATTACACCACCCGGGGAGGCTAGAGCATCTCCGGGAGAAAAGTCCTGTTCCTCAGCTATCCATGCAGCAGCCGCCCGTGGTCGGAGGATACCGATGGGAACATTGGGTCCGTCTCCATCCCCGTCCGAGCCGAGCTAGCTCCGTGCTAGCCGCTTACGCGCTATGACATGTCGCGTGTAAGGTTATCCAGGTTACCCTCTGAAGATAGCGGCTCCGGGTGCGATGTGTCCGACGTGAAACTTCAACGATAGCGTCGCCCGGAAAAAATCTTTCCATCCTCATTCAACTGGAGCCGCCGCCAGTCGCCACATATCTGCCCGTGCGGCTATTTAATTCCCCCCCATTAGCGATTAAACTGTGATTTTTCCCCCCCTTCTCCCTTTCCAGTTAGCTAACGCATTAGCGCGGTGCAGCGTCTCTCCTCTAACCCGGACCCGGCCGCAGATTCGACAGGAGCCCGAAGCCTCCGTGTGTCCGTGCGGCGGATTTGACATCTACCAAAAACACGAGAGTGAGGGTTTTTTTCAGTCCAGCAGCCGAATCCCTGCAGCCACAGCGATCTTTGGCTGCCGGAGATATCGCAGCATCCTAGCTGTTGCTGTTGCCGCGCGCAGGGGAGTGTGGGTAATGTAGTTCCGCAGGCGCAACTGCAGCCTCCTGCCTCCCTCCCTCCCTCCCTCACCTGCGTATGTGGTCATGTGCTGCGTTCATGTCCCGTTTAAATCTGAGGTGGATTAATGAGTGTTTAAAGGTCCAGGGGGTGAGATTTAGGTGAAAGGGATCCACTGGCAGAAATTGAG
Organism: Hippoglossus stenolepis; assembly: GCF_022539355.2. Lineage (NCBI taxonomy): Eukaryota > Metazoa > Chordata > Actinopteri > Pleuronectiformes > Pleuronectidae > Hippoglossus > Hippoglossus stenolepis. Next base: position 8,681,531 of record NC_061500.1, read on the forward strand.
TATGAAAAATAATCCTGGTGATGTTTTCACTAGTGTGTTTCACCTAAATTGTACGAATTGTTGTTTTCTTTACCCTAGAATTGGCCCTTTTATATTTAAATACTTTATATTTACATCGGGAGCGGGTCCACTCTACGGAGGCTGCCATGTTTTTTACAGTAGCCCAGACTGAACAAACTAAACCTTTTGAAGGCTACCACAGGTTCTCTTTCATGTTAGGAAGGGGGGTATAAAGCTGCAACATGCAACTTCTTAGTCCTGCTAATGACAGCATTCACTTGTACTGTTATTTGACCTTATCTGCTTCACTTCTTGCTTCCTCTTGTCCTCATCATCACCTCGTTTTCTCTTTCCATTTTCACTTCCAGCTGTGTGTGAGAGAGAGAGAGAGAGAGAGAGAGAGAGAGAGAGAGAGAGAGAGAGGAACTGAATGAATCTCGTGCTGCTGTGAATAAAGATTTTTACCAATTTAATAAAAATATCTGTGTATATATGTGCTGATCAGTGTTGCTATTACAAACAAATAAACGAGAGGAGACAAAATACGTTCGATTCTTAGTGAAACTGCAGCAGAGATGACACACAACTGTAGCTCGTACAGGAATGACATGGGGCCCCTACAGGGAGGTTTCCTACTGACATGGCACTGCGAATACTCCGTTGGTTGTTTAAGAGAGAGAGGGGGGGTGTAGTCACTGAACGCATCATGAGACACTGCTGGGGAGTAAAGTTTGTCAGCCCTCGGGGGCCCCCCTCACGGTCTGGGGGCCCCCTTTCACGGTTGCATGCCTTGCTTGTTCATAAGCTGCGCCCCTGTCTCTCTCCTCGTCTCCCGACCACTCTCTCCACAGGGCAGGTAAGACCTTCAGCTCGGTTCACGGTCCGTCGTGTTGTTTCCGTGTTTATTATCGTCGTTAACGGAGCAGAGTTGAGTGTGAGGCGGCTGATCCGTCTACAGGGTGTGTCCCCCCCCCTTCTAACTTCATGTCAAGTTAACTTAAACCGTCTGGAGACGCTGTCTGCTTCCTGATTCACGGGTTTGCTTTGTGTTTGTTTTATCATCTCAAATAAGCCATGGATCATCACGAGTTATTTCAGACAGATTAGTTTCGCATGAAGCTCAGTTGAGCCTTTTCTCTCTTTTCTTTTTTAACCTATGAGTCATACTTCTTTACTGTTGCTCAATTTCAGGATCTAGTTTGTGATCCCAACACTTCGAGTTGGAGAATCAAACCTGTAAACTTGGGTATAAATCACTAGAGAGTGCAACTGTAGTTTTACAGCTCTGAGCAACGGATAGGAAATGTGCACATCCAGTTGCTAAAGGCTGTCACTTTGTTTGAAAAGATTCAGTTACAGGATCCACTTTATCTTCACACTCCATTCAGCCTGTGTGAAGTGTGTTTTTTTTAAATGATCCACCCTCTATTTACATAACAGACCACGAGGTGTGGCTGTGGACCCACACACACAGTGACAGTTATTATTATTGTCACTTCGTTATTTGTCTTTTAAGTTTAAAGACTGATTTTTGCTCCCGAGTGAAGGCTGTGGTTGTAAACTCTTCCTTGTGAAAAGACAATAACAAAGATAAGTAAATATGAGGTTGACCCATTAGGTGCTGTACCTCCTCACTGTGCTTGTTCAAGTTTTTTTCTGTCATGTGTAAGTTAACACAAGGTCACTGGTGTAATGGAGAGTGTTGGACAAGAGGACAGGTCAGCCGAGCAATAAGAGGAATGTTTCAGGCTTATATATTCAATTGTTAGAAGTATATAATAAGAAAATGAGAAAAAAAACGTTTAAATATATAAAATAAGATACAATAGCTGAATATAGAACAAATCAGAAAATCAAATACAATTCTTTATACATAGTGACAAGTGTAAGTGTATGTGTATATGTATAATCCTACACAGGGCAAACCTATTATATTAATTTATATTGGACTTTTGTTATTTTGCTATTGATGAAAATTATATTGCCATAACATTATGTTATTGCCCAGCCCTGTTGCTGTGTTTTAATATATGTCTCTACTGTCAAATTCCTGAATGGGATTCTTGTTTTTGTCTAATTAAAAATACAAGTTTCAGTTTTGCTTAAGTGTAAAATAAGGGAAGTTGTTTCCTTTAACCCACTAAACCAACCAGGTCTTCTCAATGTATTTTAAAGTAAATGGCTTTTGACATCTGATCTGATCCCTGTGGGCAGCAGGGAAACCCACTGTCTCTCCTCTCAGCCGAGTAATTACAGGTGTGTCCACACAAACACAAGCTTAATGTGATTAGTCCCTGACGTGGTTGGACACAAAAGAGCCTGTGAGCGAAGACGTGGGACGGAAGTCCCTCTACTGAGATGATGAGGGTCACATTCACAATAGGGACTCTTTACTACTCTTAAACCTGATGCTGCAGTTCCCTCTGTGTTATTTTAACAGGCTCTTGAGCAGCTGACATATAACAACATTCTTTATTTGTTCCATTTTTTTTTAGCTTTCTGCACGTCCACTTTGGAAACCCGCTCTCCTTCTTCTACAATGGCCGCCGTAAGTCTGTTCCCATAACTGTTATCCCGTTGTTCCACAGTATCCCACAGCATCTGCATTTACTAGCTGCACCAGTAAAGATCCAGCACTGGACAATGGACTCCTTCATGTTCCCTTGCTTTGCTATTGAATTTTTATTATTACAGTCATATTGTAAGCTGCTGCTGCTGTACCCCCGATTTAAATATGAGTTCATTATGCTGTAAAATTCAAATCAATGTTATGTTTAAGTTTGCATTTCATTTAAATGTTACTCGTGGTACGAATGGGTTTAACCTATTTAATTGATGCAAAAAGTCTTAAAGCTAGAGATCTTTTTGGTCCTTGAAACGTAAACTAAAATGTGCAAACTGTAGTTGTGCAAATTGTTTTCCTTGTTTGTGTATGAATATGTTGCAAAACACAAAACATACTTCTTAAACTTTGTTCTGCTTTAAAAAAAATGTATGATGTAATATTAATGGGTGAACATATGCACTGTGTTGTATACTTACCTCACACTTTGATCCATATGATATTCAGCTTTTAAAACATAAAATGGTTATTTTGAATAATCTTGACTAATATATTTTCTGATATGGTCATTTTGGTTTAATAAGCTATTACATTCTTAAAAACACATCTCTTCCGTCTAATTGAAGAATCGCAAATCCATTTGCGTGCAAATCAATTTGTATTAAATGTGTCTCCTTCAATGTAAAGTTCAAAATGACATATCGGAGAATGTTCGGTGCAGTGAAGCTGATGTATAAGGAAGCGTCTAACCTCAACAGATGTATGTGAAAATAGCCTTTGAGTGTCAAACTCTGCTCATACTGGGCTTCCTTCATTCACCACAGTGACGCTGTGTGAAGTTCTCAGCTCTTTGTGTCTTTTATATTTGTCGTGGTGGTAGTGATGCTATTTTAAATGATTTATTACCAGATTGGAAACCGTGGAACAGTGACTGAGGCACCAGGTTTCGACCCAGAAGCCGATGCCCAGAGGCTCAGAGGAGCCATGAAGGGAACTGGTGAGTGATCTGGCCCGTCGCTCAGAAAGAAACCATCATGCATAAACACACGTCTTACTCTGCCCTCCGCCTCAGGAGGAAAATATAATTATTCTCTTTCTTTTTCAGTCTCTCTACTCATTTCCAGGAAAGTTTAGACTAAATGCAGAGTTGCTCAGTGTTGTCATGGCAACTTTATTTGTTGTGTAGTCCATCTTTTTTTGTGGAGTGTGTCCTCTCACGCTTTCCTTACCTTTTCTGATCTGGAGGTTACATTTAGCTAGACATTGCTGATCAGGAGACTTTAAGTTCTGATCCACTTATGATGCCTGAACCTGGACATCAGCTGTATCTGCTATGGATACCAGACTATGCACTTCTTCATTATTGTTAATATTATCATTGGTCTTATGTGAGGCTGCAGTAAACTACACTATATTTGTTATTAAAAGAGAAAAAGTATTCTAAAGCAGTTTATTTGAACTCTAGTTGAAGCAGGTTACATGCAAACAGGAGAGCAAATTGCTATAGCAACTGCTTTAACCCTTTCATGAATAAATTATCACAACCTCAGTCAGGATATTTTAACATACCTTTTTTAATTAATTATTTAGGTGTGAAAGTATAATTCTATATTATGTGTAACTATAAAATAAACTCTATGTTTCATGTTATTAAACTATGTGTTCACATATTTAAAAATACTCTTCAGTGCAATGTAAACACGTTGAACCTTGCTCCTGACTCCTTGGCCTCTCCCCTCTTTCTATGCTCCTCACTCCCTCCCTCCTTAGCCTTGACTCCTCAGCCCATTCCTTCCTCCCTCTGTTGAACTATACATTTCCTCAATTAACATTTTCACTAGAAATAAAATAAAAAACATATAAAGACACAAGCTGTAACTCACATAACGAAACTAATCTATTTAGAATAATTTAAACAAATAATATGCACAAATTCATTATAAACTAGTAATTAGATTTCTATACATGAGTTCCAATGTAATGAGCAAATGGAGTCTACTTGAAATCGTTACAGAACTGTCTAATCACTAATTAAATCATTTATCTGAAACATTTCCCCATGGGCTTAAAATTACATTATTACATATTCAACATCCATAAAAAATATCAGACTATGGAATCTGGATCTGGTCATGGATCAGTCAGTTCAGTTCCGAGACATGATAAGTGAATTACCTCAGTATCAGCACGCAACGACGATATTGGATCACATCAGTCCCAACCCTGGGTTCCTCCTAACCACATTCAGTGTGCATCAGTCACATTTTCTCTCTATCAGCACATTATGTGGTGTGGAATCTTGATCCTGTTTAGGTTTACAAGCATAATAATCTCCCCCTGACTCTAGTTTGAGCTCTATTGCAAACAGATGGTTTCTACGTCGATGCCAACAAACACTGTGTGTCACGATCATCTCCAGGGTTGCAGTGCTGCACAGAAAATTGAATGTGTTACTTACAATTTTAAGAAATGTACGATAAATAGCAAAAAGTTTTGAGCTTCAGTTTGGTGATGTTTCTCGCAGGGACTGACGAGGCGGCGGTCATCGACGTCCTCGCTCACCGTACGGTTGCCCAGAGGCAGCGCATCAAAGAGGCCTTCAAACAAGCAGTTGGGAAGGTGAGAGTTTTGAAAGCCCTACTCGGAGCCAGTGAACGAAATCTAATTGTGAATGAAACAGTTTTTCAAAAATCATAAACGACTGTGCATGAAGCAGAAAAAGAAAAGAAAAGAAGAAGAATCTGAAAAGCAGACTCTTGGCAGCAGCAGTGCATTTATCATCCCTTAGCCCCTTATTCCATTATGCACTCTCTCATCACTTTAGAGAGAGTTGTACTGTGCTAACACGGAGCTGATAATGTGCAAGTTAACCATTAACCATAAAGCAGAAATGAGTATCACCTGTTTTGAAAGAGCAGGACAGAGATAGCCTTGTAATCTGTGGGAAAGGGAAATAATGGCTCTTTAAAAAAAAGACTGGAACCCACAGGGGCCATGAACCCATTAACTGTATCTTTGTTCTGTTATTTTATGGATCAATACGTTAACTGAGGGGGAAGTATGGCATGTGTATTATATTGATGTAATGAGTTAATGACCAGCCCGAGATGCAGTGTCCGCTAAGTGGTAAATACAGTTATCTGAAAGTTCCACATCCAGGGAGCTGCAGAGAGAAGGCAGAGGCAGCGAGTGGAATACCTCGCAGTCAGAAAGAGTGAGTCATGTTGCACGAGGTGACGCCCACATGTGGTCACACAGGCCGCTCTTGTGGAACAGCTTCTCTATTCAAAAAAACTGTGTCAGGAACCAAACCCCCCCCCCACGAGCCGCTGCAATATATGTAAGATGTGATATGTCCACAAAACCTGCTCACGAAGCTTTGAATGTCAAAGATAATCACATTTCATCCCAGATGATTTTATTGAGGCCCTAGAAAATGAGTGTGGGGCTGTTAACCCATCTGTTCCTGCTCCACCTTGCAGGACCTGGCGGATGAACTGTCCTCCGAGCTGAGTGGGAACTTCCAGACTGTCGTTCTTGGTCTGCTAATGCTGGCCCCTGTCTACGACGCCTACGAGCTGAGAACTGCGATGAAGGTCAGGGTTTCATATCCACTTCTGCTGGCTTTAAAGGAGAAGTCTGGTAATATGTTTCTCATGGCCATGATCAAGAATTGTCTGTATAGCTTAAGCTTCATACAGCATTTTACTTTGTGCCGTAGGGCTCCATTGTTGTCCAACAATAACCGTAACTACTAAAAACACATCTGTTCGCCACATGTGAAATGTGCCCCTCTGTACTTAACTCTGCTAAAGATGTTATGTTTCCATTGGAGTTTGTTTGGTTATTAGTTAGCATGAAGACACAAAAACGACTTTACAGATTACCATGACACTTTGGTGGAAGGACGGCCACAGAAAGGCTGGAGGAGATTGGAAAGTATAGAGATACTGATTTGAGAGGATAATATAGAATATAGAATATTACCAGCCTTCTCCTCCCAGCAAATATCTCTGTTCATTGATCAACCAGTTCTGTATATTCAGTGAAAAGCAAACCCACCACTGTCTCGTGCTTTAACCAGAGTTTACATTACTTCGTCACAGGGGGCTGGAACCGAGGAGGCTTGTCTCGTCGATATTCTCGCTTCAAGGACAAATCCTGAAATAAAAACCATCACTTCCTTCTTCAAGAAAGGTAACTGTGTCACGTCTGGGAATAGAAACCATGACATCAGGTCACGGTGTATACCGCAGAGTCGGCTGATGCCTATGGGCTGAGTACGACATCTGATATTGTGTACCAGTGAAAAAGCATTATTAGAAAACAGTGGATGGGATAAATTATTCATTAGTGTCACTGCTGTGCTCAGTGCGGCAGGTTATTGTTTTCTTAGTTGTTCTTGTGTTGTTCTACTGACGTATTTAGAACTACCTTCTGGTATTGTTTGCATGTACATGTTTTTACTGACTATACCAATGTAAGTGGTAAATTTATTAATGTTATTGGAAACTCATTAGTTTTACTAATCTCAAGCTCCTCTCCCCTACAGAACGACTGAAGCTCCTGAATATGAGCATAATGTGTCTCCTTTAATGGGTTTATTATTATTCATGTCATATGTAGTGGCTGTCAGGTGCCTCACATTGCTCAAAACTCAACAGGTATTGTTTCACATGCTTTTTATTTTAATTTTGCTGTTTTTTTTGTGACAGAATATGGGAAAGACCTGGAAGATGCTGTGTGTGGAGACACATCTGGAATGTTTCAGAGAGTCTTGGTCTCTTTACTCACAGTAAGCAAAACATCAGCATAAACTCCTCTCAGTTTGGGCCAATGTTTTAAAGGCACGTCATCACAGAAACATTTGATTTGGATTTGAATTCAACACAGAGATGTTTCCATCTTCTCGAGCATTATATGAGATCAGTTAGTTAATACAAAAATTATTGTGGGCCCATTAGATGAGTTGTAAAGTGTCAACAGGAACTTTGGGGGTGATAAGGTGTCTCAATCTCTGTTTGTCTAATGAAGAGGGAAGAACAGTCACTCCTCCATCATTAAACCTGTTTATTGCTTATTTTATCTGAAGCTGCAGTGTTTTCTACGTTGCAGGCAGGACGGGATGAGGGGGATAAAGTGGACGAGGCCCAGGCTGCTAAAGACGCCAAGGTACAGGATCAGGGCTGTAGATAAGAGAGTGTGTGTTTAACTTGCGATCCTGTAGGATTTTTATTTTTTAAATGATTGTGATTGCAGGAAATCTTTGAGGCTGGTGAGGCTCGATGGGGCACGGACGAGGTGAAATTCCTCACTGTGCTTTGTGTGAGGAACCGAAACCATCTGATGCGAGGTATTCTTACTGTATATTGACGAATGTGTGCATGTGATTATACTTCCTTTATCTTCGAGGGGCTACTTCGAGAGGCTAAATCATGCAGGGGACTGTGGGGATGTTACTGACCCCTTGTGGGAGTTTTGGGAGCAAACACACTCTTTTTTTTATCAAAACACCCTTCATGTTCAAAATTAATACCATCAGAGTGTGAGAGTCAGATGGATAAAATCTTTAATTTGGTGACGTTAGATAATTAAACTCTGTGTTTCCTCCTTCAGTGTTCGAGGAGTATCAGAAGATTTCTGGAAGAGACATCGAGGACAGCATCAAGAGGGAGATGTCCGGCTGTCTGGAGGACGTCTTCCTGGCCATAGGTCTGTTCCTCCTTCCTCCTTCAAAGAATCAAGTCGAGTCAGATTTATTTAAATAGCACATAAAAAACACCCGGAGTTGAGCCAAAGTGCAGGTCAAGGAGAGGAATGACAAACGTATGGAGAAAAAGAAGATAAATAGAGCGCAAGAGAAAGCTGCAGTAAAAGACACACAAGATAAAAATAAATAAGACAAATAATTAACAGAAATGTGAGACAGAATCCGGCTGAATGAAAAGCTAAACTATCCAAAGTGCAGTGAGACTTAATGTGGGATGAGAGACTATTCCAGGACTTGGATGTCGCAACAGAGAAAGTTGAATTTCTAGATGAGAATGAGGAATTAAAAGGAATTGACAGGATATGATATAAATTTCCACTTTATACAGATTCAACCGTCAGTGTGAGTTCAAATGAGCAGAGACAAAGGAGAAACTAGAACCCAAAACTCGAGCACAGGATATAAGTTGAGAAAATAAGGAAATAACATAGTATAGAACTCGCTGCTGGTTTAACAAGTGGTCTGTCAAAGATATAGTGAAGGAACCAAAGGAAGAACACTGTGGTGGCTGACTGGGACTGAAAAGGTCAAACATGAGAAACATTCACGTATGAAGATCTTGTACAGAGGCTCAAAAAAGGGGAAGACCTTTAAAATTGAATGTAATTATATACAAAAGTGCAGCAGACACTTATGCTATGAAGCTGCTATTTAGCTTTGACCTCCAGGAAGTGATGTAACTCTGTGGAGGCTTCAGGAAGTTGTGGTATATTATGAAGTGTATGTCCCTCTCTCAGTTCACGCAACGCAACTGAAGATACTGTTGTTGGAAGTCATTGCATCTAATGTGCTGGGATTTGTTATTTCCTTGCAGTGAAATGTATGAGGAGCAGACCAGCGTTCTTTGCAGAGAAATTATACAAATCAATGAAGGTAAATATTTCAAGCAATGTGAAGCCATTAATATACAATAATCAATGTATGTATTAGAAAATACAACAGATCTATTTTCCTAAGATATGGTTTCTTTTTATTTTGTAAATTTGGTATAAATTCAGTACAAATTCTATTACGTTCTTGTGTATTTATGTCAATGCAATGCAAGTAAATCTTTTTTTCCCTGAGATTATGGATTTCAAACTATGTTTTAATTATAGTGATTCTTCCTTCTATCCAGCATCATTGAATTTACAGGCAGTTAGAGTAATGAATAACCAGAATTACTGTTTATTGAGCATAATAAAAGCAGACTGATGTTATCACGGTGTAAAGATAGTTTCTCTCTCTTGTCAGGGGCTGGGCACCACAGACAGTGTCCTCATCAGAATTATGGTCGCCAGGGCTGAGATTGACATGTTGGACATTAAGGCTCAGTTCCTGAAGATGTACGGCAAGACTCTGCTCTCCTTCATCAAGGTGAGCGCCGGATACGAGGGGCGGGGACGGAGTGTAGTCAGCGAACGGGTTTGCAATACATCAGCTGTGTTTTAATGATAAATACAATTCTCTGAAAGTGTATGCGATGCTTTTATAGCAGCTTTGTGATGAGACTAAAGCTGCTTTCAGACGTGCACTGAACCCCGAAGTTCTCCAGAAGGGGCTGTGTGTGAGAACGCACATGTCCGAGTCAGCTGCTGCAGATATTCTCCAGAGTTTGACCCCAAGTTAAAACTCAGGAGAATCTCTGAGTGAGCTCATTTCAGAATACAGAATGATATTGTGCGGAGAATTCACATTGAGGGAGTGGGGACGTTGATGACCTTTTATAACACGTGACAGATGCAAAACATAAGAATTACCCGTTTCCTGCTGCGCTCTTCATACGTGAAAGACAAATTCCAGAAAGTGTCCAGACCAAATTGTCCGGACTCTTTCCGGATTTCATGTCTGAAAACAGCTTGATTTATTGCTGCTTTAATTCCATTGGCACAAGCGTTATCTGTTAGAAACAACCCTGTTTAGTTTATGTTATCTGGTTTTTCACAAATCTAAGGTATCACGGAGTTCGTCATAATTTTTGCTCCAGGCGAGTTGCCGCGGTTATTCTCATCACCAGCCCTCTGAGGTCTCACAGCTCTTTTCTCTCCGTCTACAGGGAGACACATCCGGCGACTACCGCAAAATCCTGATGGAGCTGTGTGGAGGCGAGTAACAGAAACATCATCCCGCTCCGTCTTCCCTCTGCAGACGACTTCATGAGCTTTTTTTTATTTGATGACCAATGTTTTCTTATTACGCGGCCTTCACATTTCACCTATCGACCACAATGCCTTGCTTTGCTGATTGCAATACCAATTAAACCAAAGTTTTGTAACCTTTTACACCCGGCTGTGTTTTTCTTATTGATCTCATGTTAACGGTTAATTTACGGTTTGAGTTAGAGAGAGAGAGAGAGAAAGATATACGCGTTTGACATCTTTAAAAACATAAAAGATGAATGTTATTGGCTCCCTCTCTTGTTACAGGACCACATTTTAATCAGCGTCCGCTCTGTCGAGTCCATTTGCTTAATTGGTTGCAAACCCTCATTTGTTGAGTCAGCCCTGCATCATTTCACTCAATTACATTAACGGAACGCCAGCATTATTTTGGGGGAGGCAGTAAAGCGGGATGTAATCAAGTTAAGGGAGGATGTCCCATAGCTCATGCAAAACTCGCAGCTCCATCACAGAACAAGGGAATAACGTGCAGCGGCTCGTACTCAAGGTGACCACTTGGTGGAACCAGAATAGCTCCTGAGAACGTTTGGTTTGCAGCAGCAGTGAGCTCAGCAGCGCAGGAGCGGGATGTGTCGGTGAACAGCACAGAGCTCAATGTCGTGCTTTTCAATCATCTGCAAAACATGACTCATCTGCAGCTTGTGTTTCACTTCGTGTAGAAAGTTCGTCCGCCGTCCTTGGACACCATGAGACTGACTCCTGCAATCAACCTGGGTGTCACACAGACTTTAATATAAAAAACAATTCAGGCTTTGCAGCAGAGCACACCCCGCAGGCTCTTCACACACAGCATCACTACTCCCTCAGGAAACGGATGGTTCACCATATTAGAGAACCAGACCCCCTGAAGCTGTTAATGTCCTCCTCTGGGGGGGGGGGCTGCTGTTGTCTGTGACCATGAGAGGCTCATTTAGTCTTTTCAGAGGTTTTCAAGGAGTCGGTGAAGTTGCTAAAAACACCGGAAAAGGATGAGGCATTGTCTCAATCGCTTGTTTCCTGGGAGGTTTTTGCCTTTTTTCTAAGTTGCACAGCTGTAGTTAGCAGAGTACACATTTTCTGATATGGGTTGTTGGAGCTATTTGCTATAATAATTAAACATCTGTTTATTTAGCTTTTCTGTTTTGTTTGACAACAAGGCGGTGTAAGATAAAGACGGGACAGCACAAGACAGCCAGTTTATAACTCAAGGATTGTACAGAACAACACCGGGAGACAGTTTGTTCTCATAAATTCTTCATCACTTTATAAATAACAACCAATACATGAATAAACACAATAAAGCTGCATATATTACCATGGCAACAGAAGTAACAGACGTGTCCTGAAGCAGACGTTAAACTCAACGGACACATGTGGTGTTTTTTCTACACAAGCTGAGAACAGAACATCATCAAAACGGCAAAGGATAAAAAGAAGATCAAAATCCGACAGCTGCTTCACAGTCAGGTCAAAGAAAATTAAATTTTCAGCTCAAACCTGGCGAAGTTACAATGATGCAGTATTAACAAAGTTAGGATAAAATGGTTGCTCCCTGTAGGATGGAAGCATCACCATCTATATTATTGATTTTATTAAAGTATGAAGTTTAGAACGGGGTCTACTCCCAGTTTTGCAGAGGTTTTCTTAAAATCATGTTGAGCCTGTTTCTCTTTCCTGTTCTCCTCATGTGATGATTGAGCGTTTTGGTTTGTACTCTGTTGAGGCCCATTGACCTTATCTGAACATTTGTATACAATCAATTATTTTTCGTTATAAACGTATTGTGGGAGACTGTGGCTCGGGAGGTAGAGCGGGTCGTCCATTAACCGGAAGGTCAGTGATTCGATTCCTGGCTCCTCCGGTCTGCATGCTGTGTGACTGATGCAATTTGTGAATAGGTGGTTGTGACTTGTTGTGTACAATGTAATCTGAGTTGGTACAACTTTTATTGTATGTAATTCTCGAGACGAACTCAATCTTTGAAGTTTTATCATCATGAAAATCTAGTTCAATATGTTGCCTTGAATTTATGACTTTTTCTAACGTTTTCTTTTTTTGCAATCTTTACTGGGTCTAAATCTTTAGGAGTACCGACTTCCTGGAGGTTATATTTTTATCTGCGTGTTGTGTTTGTCTGTCAGTTAGCAGGATGACACAAAACCACTTGACGGATTACAACGAAACTTGGTGGGAGAACGTGGTGTGGGTCAGGAAAGAAACCATCGAGGGCTTATTCCAACACTTTCACTGTTTTCCCAGGGAGTAATTTATCAAAAAACACATTTAGAGAAGTGCTATCTATGAGTGAGTGAAATTTAATGCAGCTTGATTGAATTTAAGGGAACTGTTGGGCCTCGGCGGAGAAGTGAGCTCCACCAAGTGCTATTCCAGCCATTTTTATTAAAGAAAATAATACCAGATTGTCTCCTGAAATGTTTTTTGCATTTTCATCAAGCAAAATAGGAACAGGCTGCCTCATTCTAATTACTCACTGTTTTTTATTCCTCCTCATTTAACTGCTGACATCTGAGGACAGTCTGGTGACGCTGCCAGAAACATGATCACAAAGGGAAAACTCAGGTAGTAAAAATATGTGACAAGTTATACTGGATGAAAACCCATCCATCAAGGTGTTGTGCACGGGGGGGGGGGACAAACAACTGTGTCAGACAGAGGACCGGCCCTTTGTTCTGATCACAGGGGACAGCAGAGAGAAAGGGAAGGTGGCGAGAGTCAGAGCTAACATTAACCTTCGCCACACGCAGCAGCTGCAACAGCAAAGGTGAACGTGACAACCGATGAGCCGAGGGAAATCAATCCCACGCAGCGATTGTGAAGAAGGTACAGAGCAGCATCGAACATGACCAGCCAAGTTTTCTGTTTAGCCTCAGTGTCACTGTCGTGTTAGGGTCAGGGTACATGTCAGACGGCAGGGGAAGCTGAAGGAAATGTGCAAATGATATCTCGGCTCTGACTCGACATTAAGAGCAACGTGGCAAACGAAATCGAAACAACTGGTGAACATTCTTAAGAGGAATATTTCACCCTAGTTCCAGCTTCACTTCGCTTAAAGTGCTCATCAACATTAAAATGTAAAGATCTACCTCCATAACAGGTGGACAGGCTGTTTGATAGAATTTTTTTTCCTCAGCTTAAATAGTGTAACTAAACACACTCAGAATTTCTTTGTCCTATTGAGGGTTAATTATAATTACACTAGAAACATGTGTCTCTCTGAGAGCGTTTAATTAGCAGAGAGAGACAAAGCAGCAGGCTTCTTCAAAACCAATTTGAGCTCCTGGTTTCCATAAAATGAGATGTGATTATAATCATTCATATGGACTCTAAATACAATGATCATTATGGTATGTAAATGACAAGCTTTGTCTGAAGAAGAATAGATGGTGTCGTCTGAGATGCTCTTCATCACACGTGCTGCGTTCTTCTGCATTTTGTTCTGCTGCTAATTTCTGATTCTCAGAGTGAGATGGATAAAAATAATAGATGGATGGATGGATGGATGGATGGATGGATGGATAGATAGATAGATAGATAGATAGATAGATAGATAGATAGAATTATTTTGTATAAAGTCCAAATCGGAGGCTTTAGACATCGTCAACAAGCAGGGCAGAAAATATACAAAAAGGAAATTGCTTTTCCGCACGGGATTAAACAGCTGAACAAATGCCTGGTGAAGAAGAGAAAGAAAGAGAGTGTGTGAGGTATTCCAAGGTTAGATTAAGGGACAGGCTCCAGGGAGACGTTCAGCCCTTCACTCACAGACTGCTAACTGCTGATAACACACACATTCAAATGGAACAGGCTCTGGGAAAAAGAGGCATTGAACATAATGAAATCCAAAGTTCAGCTATTCGAACATAAGGCTGTGGGTATAGAAAATACAGATTGAATACAAATATGGTACCAGGTACTTGTAGACAGGGACACACACACACACACACACACACACACACACACACACACACACACACACACACACACACACACACACACACACACACACACAATAACGTACTGATCTGAAGTCTGTACATTCCATAACTTCCATTCTAAATGCATGAGAAAGATCAGGACGTGACTCAGTCAACAAAACACGTTGAACGCAAATCCCATTTTCTCAGAAATAACCGCAAAACTCATGTGGGGGGGGTCTCCTCACACCTGTGTGAGGCGGGTGTTGAGCTCGCTCACACTTTTCCTCTGAAATTTGTATGCACTGTCATGATTGTGTGAAACCGCTTTGGGAATTTGTTGCTGTATGCCCTTTCGACCCAAATTAAACTACAAAAAATGTCTTTAAATGACTTATGATTCATTTATAATGAATCAATAGAGGGATTTTACCTAACAATAAAGCCACTGGTTAGAATTTATCAACCTATAAATCTGCCGTATCTCCACCAACCCCACAGTTTGACCAACAAGGTCGTTGGAACATCTGCCAACAATAAAGATCCAGTTAAATTATAATAACAGGTTTTAGCAGTTATACTCCAAAGACATGTCATAACTCGCCTCTTGTCATTTGCCGAACACCCACATTATCGTCATTACAAGTCAAACTAAAAATTATTACATGCAAACGCAGTTTTAAAAAAATCAACTTGGAAAATGAATCCCCCGTCACTCCACGTATTTGCATCAACACATCAATATATTTTCCCATCTTTTAAAGGGAAGTTTCACCCGTTTTACTCCCACTCATGCAGATAACTCCATCTGGTTCGTGTATCCACGCCTGCTTTACTGAATGAAAGCTCATCACTGCGAGATAAACATGCTGCTTCTTACTTTGCTCCCGTCTAAATCTGAATTAACGATGTTACTGTTGATTGTTGATTCCTGCTGGGAATAAATGGATTCTCTCTTTTTCTGTTTTCAGGAGGAAGAGTCCAAACAATGCTGATTACTGTCATCATAATACAACACAAGGCTCTTTATGAAATGTGGATGTTTTTGCTCCTGTTGTGAGTTGGTAGAATACAGTGAAGCCTCTATTTTTAAAAACATATGGTTTGCTCTTTTTTTCTTCCCATAGTTACAAGTGGCCGTGGTTCACGAGTCTCTTGCCAAAGTGCTTTTCAGCAAGAACCCCCTCAGCTGCTTCCGATGGAGAGGCCATCACCTTAACAGCTCAGCCGCTGCTGGTGTGTGAGTGTGTGAAGGACGTTTTATAAAAATTGCCATATACTGCAACTGCAGCCCATTCACCATTTACAGTTGAAACAGTTTGCTGCTTCCAGAAAGCCTCGTTTGTGTCTCCAAGATTGACCAAATGGAAAAATGATGCTTACGCACCGTATTTTTGCTTTTCTGACATTGTGTGCACATTGCGCAAACCTCAGATGACTTATTGTGTGTGGTGCATATTTATTTATAGCTCGATGCCATTTAAAAAGGAAGACGCCTAACTTCCATCACTCATCCTGCATCTACAATGAAAAGGCTATTATGTTGTTATTTTCAACGAAAGAAATTCTATGTCGTAGCCTTGTACTTTTGTGAATTACTGAATTACTGAATTACTGTAGACTTTAAAACCTTTTATGCTGAGAGGCTTTGAGGACAGTGGAATTAATGCGAGCACTCACTTGTCAAGGGGGGAGTTTGGAGCATTATGCTGTAAAAATTTTGACATTTTCAAAAAGCTTTTCTTGAGCAAGAAGCTCCACATGCTGTCCTTGTCACATGCAATCCAAATATATGTAGTTGGGAACAAGGTTTTGAGACAGAGGCCCTATCATAAGTTATCATAAGGGGTAAGAATTTTTAGTTCCGCTCAAACTAACCATTTTCTATTGATCTTAATCACAACTTAAATCAATGGACAGCAGGTACAGACTTTCACAGGCTCCTTCCACGATCAATGATCAATGCACACTATCTGAAAACACTTTAATGTGGTTTTAATTCAGCAGGCAACTGGGAACCTATACCTGTGAATACAACAGCCAACAAATAGTCAATAACCTCCTTCACCGTCTTCACCCTCGATCTGCGCTGCGCTGACCAACTCCAGATCACGCATCGTGGTTGAGTCAAACCTGCTCATTAATCTTTTTTGGGGTCTCTGTCGTCTTATTGGCTCGCTGTCATTTCTCCCTCCCTCGCTCGGTGCTCTAACTCAGCAGCAGCTCCAGCTCAGTCACCGTGGAGAGGTGCTGAAGGACGGTCGGCTCCTCGCACTCTCATCTTTACTCCCCGAAACACAGGCAGAGGTAAGTGACTTTTGTCTGTGTCTGTTTATTAATGTTTTGTTTTCATGTTGTCACAGGGAAGTGGCAGCATATTTCCGCCAATATGATTATTTGACTGCAATTCTTCCACAAAAAAAGTAGTGAAAATATTGTTTTTCACATTTCCATCATTCGGTGCTAATGAGCAAAATATCCACTCGTCTTAAAGGTCATCATGTTTATGAATTTTAATGATTTTTCAGTTGCATGTGATGCAGGTGACATTGTTGGGGCTCATTAAGGGAGGTCTTTAGCTCATACCCAGGATATGCTTATCTATGTAAATGTATTGAGGCACGGTCAGATGGAAGATATGTGCCTATTGACATTAATCCAATCTAGAGGACGCTATCTAGGCTTCTATAATAAAGTCAGACTATGCAAATAAAAATGTGGGAGATAAATGTGGAGAAAGTGGTCCTCAGATTATTGAGGAAGGTGCAGAATCAGTGGACAGGAACAAATCCCCACAGGAATAACACAGGGGAAGAAACAACAATTACATCGACTTTTATTAATTTTTCCTGCCCAGGCTGCCGTATCTAAGTTAATAAAATACCATCACGTTAGAGCTCATGGTGTTTGGTTATATTCAGTCATCTTTAAAATAAAAGCAGATATGTTGCTTATGAGAAGGAAAATGTGAACGTTTAGACACTGATCATATTCTCTGCATGTACGTGAAAGCCCTTTCTGACATGGCAGGTCATTTATAATCCATTTTCTTTTTCTGGTTATAGTCATATACAAATAAATCATCTGAGTTTACTGACCTGTTCGGTGCTTAATGCGCTGTACATGCTAATTTGGCAATTAGTCTGAAGCACTCAGACTCTCAACTGTGATTTTCACATTTTTCAGTTACAATCAGAAAGCCGGAGAAAAAAAAATCCTGTGACTACATAAAATCTCTGTTCCACACTGTCCATGAATATTATCATAATCAGTCCGTGATCGGTCTTCTCATCTGACGCGTATATTCTAGAGAGAAGCTCACAAGGTTCAACTTTGTACATTTAAGTTATACTAACTAGCAGAATGTGTCACAGCGTCTCTATCTGTGCAGCATCCTGGTACAACTTATGCAACACGGTCCGATGAAAAGGTCTGAAAATGGTGATGACATTAGGCACAAAACATTGCAAATAAAGCACATAAGCGCAGAGCAACAGTGATCATAAGCAGACTTACTCTTAATTGGACAATTCTAAACATGAACAAGCTGCTGATTGTAGGAAAAGCTCGTAAAACTGATTTATACTGCAGGGGTATTATGGTTTATTATAACGAGCTGATGTCTGACGTGAGAGAAATGATGTGAAGCGTTTCACTGAACCAGGAACTAAATGTACAAAATGTGTGTGTAAAAGGAACAAGAGTAAACTATTGATGTGGTAAATGGACTGTATTTCACTTTTCTAGCTGTAACAACCACTCAAAGCTTTTGCACTAGATTCACACAGTGCTGCTAGATATTGCACGACTCTGTCACACAGACATATGCACGCACACATCACCGGCAAAGCCCTCAGGGGCAAAACTGGGGGCTTCTGATTAATGGACAACCCGCTCTACCTCCAGAGCCACAGCCTTTCTTAAAAAGTAACATTAATTCTACATTCGCCCGTCACAAAAAAAAGAAAAATATGTCCACAATACCCAGCAAATCTTTAGTTTCACATCATCTTTCCTGTATAAAAGGTTTTATTCTTGCTTTATCATTATAAAAAACTAACGTTGTATAACATTACACCTGCGAGCCGGACTGAAAATCTGTTTAAAGCTCTGAGGAGAGAGGAGAGATATTTGGAAATCTCACTCCAAAGGGAATATTATGTTGCAATTATCCTTCCTTTAATTTTGTCTGTTGATTGTTCTCCTCCAAGTGACGATGACCCTCAAGTAACAAATGTTTCCACTATTTAATGAGGTGCATTAAGATAAAGCATTGCAGTCTTGTTGAATTACGCTGAAAGGTGCTGAATACAGTCGGCACCTCAGTTAATCACACTGAAACACAACAGTACAACCTCTAAACGTTGACAACAACCCTGCGATTTGATATTTCCCAGATGCACATTTCAGCGGAGGAGGTGTGACACACAGGGCTGCTCACCTTGGCTCTTAGCAACAATTTCATTCAGTTACATTTATACATGTTGCAGACGCTGTTATCCAAAGCGACGTTGCAGCCGAGGAACATCACTACAGCTTCACCTCTTAGTGAGCATTATGGACTGAATCTGTTCAATAAGACAAAGTGACTTCAATAAGCAGTGGCGTGACGTTAGTCCTTTTATTGAACATCAGATGAGAGATTAAGAGGCTATATGATAACATGATCAGAAGATATTAAAAAGATAATAAGCAGAGAAGAAGAAGATGAAACCACTTGTGGGACATACACATTTTGGAACATGACAGCATAACAACAGTACAGAACCCATGCCTTGATAAATGGATTTACTGCTATTTTTATAACCAAAATCCATGATTTATTCTCGAAAAATATCTGCACCAATATTTAACGAATTCTTTCCTAAACCACGTTGCATCCTTCCACCGAGTTTGATGGAAATCCGTCCAGCCGTTTTTTGCATCATCATCAACAAGCAAAAATACAAACCAACTAACAAACAAACGGGTAGATGAATAAACATAACCCTTGGTGGAGGCAACGAAAAAAATAAAAAATAAAAAAATAAGTTAACAAGATAAATAAAGGATAAAATGTGGCTCAGAAACGTTTTGTTGATGACGTCCCTTTGTCCATTTAGATGTGTCTGAGAGAAAAGCCAATATTCACACTGAAACCTCAGGGTCATCGAGACCAGTCAATGTTCTCAACATTCATAATCATAAACCTTTTAATAATGTGCTCTTTGCCTCTCGCTGTGTCGGTAAAAGCATAGACACTCAGTAATGGCCTTCCACTTACATCCATGTTGTGACCTGTTCTCATTACAGATGTTGTTAATGTGCTGCCGCATTGTAAACTGTGTTTTGAACAGTGCAGGAACAGACAGACCATGGGGGAGCACCACAGTGGCTCGGCCGGAGTCACACAACCATCTGTGTCAGGAGAGCAGATGGAGGGACACATTTACGAGGTTGCGGTGCAGAGCAACTCCACTAATCACACCTCCCAGTTTGCAGATGTGGCCCTGCTGCAGAAGTTCAAGTCCCTCATCATCCCCTGCTACGTGCTGGTGGTGGTGGTGGGCGTCTTCGGCAATTACCTGCTCCTCTATGTCATCTGCCGAACCCGAAAGATGCACAGTGTCACCAACTTCTTCATCGGCAACCTGGCCTTCTCCGACATGCTCATGTGTGTGACTTGTGTCCCCTTCACGCTCGCCTACGCCTTCAATCCACACGGTTGGGTGTTTGGCCGCTCGATGTGTTATCTGGTGTTCCTCGTCCAACCGGTCACCGTCTACGTTTCCGTCTTCACACTCACAGCTATCGCGGTGGACAGGTGGGTGGATGAGGAATTCTGCCACTCAAATGTTCAGTCCCTCTTATTTTTCCTAGAGTTTCAGTGTGTAAGATCTAGTTGAAAAGGATCTATTGGCAGAAATTGAATATAATATAATGCTAGTGATGTTTTCTCGTGTGTTTCATCTAAATTGTTTTTTTTTACCCTAGAATCAGCTTTTTATATTTAAATACTTTTTCTTGACATCAGGAGCGGGTCCTCTCTACTGAGGCCGCCATGTTTTTAACAGTAGCCCAGGCTGGACAAACTTAACACCTTTTGAGTTTTTATGACAACTGAAGGCTACGACAGGTTCTCTTTCGTGTATTGAAGGGGAGGGTGAGGTGAGGGGTATTCAGCTGCAACATGCAACTTCACCACTAGATGTCACTACATTCTACACACTGAACCTTTAAGCTCTCTTCGCAGCTTAGTGTATGTGCTGGTTTGTGTTTCTCCAAGAAATTCTTAAAAAAAAACTATTTAAATCTCAAGAGACCTTCCTGATTGAATAGGCCATATAACATAAAATGAATTCCCTCTCTATATAATCAATTTACACACCATTCTAAGTGAGTGGAGTATAATTGCCAAGCAGAAATTAAACGACTAAGTGTGAGCATTAGCAATCATTCATCATTTACATTTAGAAATTAGGGAGACTGGTTAAAACGTACTTACTTTTTACATTAAAGATTCATCGCTCATGATTAATTACTGAGGCATAATTGAATTTAACCCTACGTAGCTGCATGAGTGAAACTTTAAGATGAAATGTAAAAGACCTGCAGCAGTTTTTTACCAAATAGGAACAAAATCACAAATCAAATGATCCTGCTTTGTACTCTGAGCACAAAAAGGAAGGATCAGGTGTGGGCTCAACTGACACGTCCCCTCATAGAGCCCCCAGTAATCCACAGACTAGCTGCTGCTCACTGCGTAAAGGAAAGAAAAATAAATTAAAGAGCCTGCAGTATAAAGCTTCTTGTTGGTTTCTGTCCCTCTGCAGCTGCGGATCAAGGACGTGAGGATTTCACTTGTCAAAAAAACTCACCTTGGTTTTGCTTTCAAAGAGAATCTGTGTGTTATTATTGCTCCACTGTCACTTTATCATAAATTATTTTCCTCTGTTTCTTCTTGGTCTGCTCTGTCATAACTGTCATGTAATACATAGTAAAGTATCAGGTTGAGAGCTAATAATATTTATACATTGAGTAATCTAGTGATCTAATAGGGATTTGAAGTTCTATTGAGATTGTGTTGCAGGAGTTATGATGGTAAATCATTTAATCATATTAATAATAATAATAATAATAATAAATAATGCATTATTAGGAGGGTATGTTTGCATCCCATGTTTGCTTGTCTGTAAGAAAGATTACACAAAACCACTGGATGGATTTCCATGAGATTTGTTGGACTCACCTTTGTTAATATTGGAGCATTTTTCAAAATCTTCATCAATTATTTTTGAGAATAATTCATTGATCTTGATGAAAGAAATGATATGTTTATGGGAGGGATATTTATAAGTGCATACAATTTGAGGCTAATCCAGATCGAGTGAATTGAAATGTGGTTTCATTTGAGGGCCTTGAGGTTTGCACTCTACTCAGTACCATTCAAGTGTTAACCTTGGATTAGTTTGTGCCATTATTATCCTCTGATGCTGTTTCTTGTTCCTTTCTATTGCAGATATTACGCAACCGTTCATCCCCTGAAGAAGCGCACCTCAGTGGCCACCTGTGCCTCTGTCCTCACTGGCATCTGGCTGCTGTCCTGCGGGCTGGTGGCTCCGGCAGTGACCCACACCTACCACGTCGAATTCAAAGAGGAAGGCTTCACCATCTGTGAGGAGTTCTGGTTGGGACAAGAGAAAGAAAGACGCGCTTATGCATACAGCACCCTGCTGGTCACATATGTCCTGCCGCTGTCGGCCGTCTTCATCTCTTATCTGTGCATCACTGTCAAACTGAGGAACTGTGTTGCACCGGGCCACAGGACACAAGGCCAGGCAGGGGCTCAGCAGGCTCGTAAGAGGAAGATCTTTCGCTTGGTCGCACTCCTGGTCTCTGCCTTTGCCGTGTGCTGGCTCCCGATTCACGTGTTCAACGTGCTGCGAGACGTTGACATTCACCTCATTAACAAGCGCTACTTTTTACTCATACAACTGCTGTGCCACCTGTGCGCCATGAGCTCCTCTTGTTGTAACCCTTTCCTCTACGCATGGCTACACGACCGCTTCCGCACCGAGCTGCGGAAGATGTTCAAGTGCCGCCATCGTATTGGAGTGCCCGCCAATCACTGTGCAGCCAGTGTGGTCTTGTAATCGATTGCTGAAAATGTTGGTGTGGTAAAGAATTAATGGAGTTCATCCTGTGGCCACCGTTAATATCCACAAGACATGTTTTACTGGCAGTACATTGATTCTTACGTTGTGTACAAACACGATATATTGGCCAGGATGGCTCTTGAAGGGAGGCCACTTTTCTGGGGAGTGTGAAAGGGTTCAGTCAATTTCGTTAGAAAAATAAAATGACGAAGAAGAAATGTTACCCCGGACAGAAGAAAAGAAGGGATTGTTAATCCTCTGTGGGCCATGAATGACTCGAAATATCAACACCATCCAGATCCAATTGTATAAAAAAGTTGATTATTTTCCACAAGGTTGCTGCTATAGGATAAATCTCATACATATTACAACCTGCTAAGGGTTCATCCTCTGGGAATCACGTGTGTGCCAAGTAAATTTCATGACAAACTGAAACTTGAACTTTGAGATTTCTTTTACAAAAATGAATAGACATAGGGTCACTACTGTAAATGAAAGTTCAATGGGCGGCTAGGACTATTTTAACCGATTCTCTGGGAGGCACAGCAGCAGATTCAATAGAAATCAGGTCATTTATTGATAAGATAACTTGTCCTGGACTATGGTGTTGGGTATTAAAATAATTTCCAATAATGGTGTCAGAGGTCACCAACATCAGGATGGGAAAAAGGCCTACAAAGGTGTTTGGGATCATCCTCTGGAAACCACACCAAACTTCAAGGAGGGTCAACCCTGGGCCAAACTTGGGATGACCCTTTGATCCATCCATCCATCCATGGACTTACAGATACATGTTTATCATAGGTTTCTCTTCTGGGAAAACGTTTGTGATGTAAAGGCTTAAAATATCTAAGATTGCTCTTTCAATATTTAATGTGACACATTGTAATGTATATGTAGGCTACTGTTCATGTAACCGTCTGTTTATGGAATGATCTGTAAGAACGAGATATTGTCCTCTTGAGGGACTCATCTTTATGCTAACAAACGAACGAGGATTCTAATCTAAAATGACCTAGAAATGCCAGATGAAGGTCGAGCGCGATGAACATAGTTAAGATGAATATATGAAAAGCAAATGAGTTCAGATCTAGTTTGGAGTGGTCACAGCAGATGAGTTTGTTTCACACCAGGGCACTGGTGTCAGATCTAATAATGTGGTGCTCTGCCTTTAGAGCCCGATGGAATAAATTATCATCATGAACTTGCGCCCCCAGGGCTCTAATTTTATGAAAAGCCAGAGGTTGAATAAGCACCTCGCTGTATAATTTATCTAATTATTTCCAATAGCTTATATAGCTGGCTTGTAAAAATGGCTGTAGAATTTGAAGTGTGGTGGTTGCCTATGTGTTCTTTGTGCTGGTCTGTATTCTCTACGTGTACACGTCCTTCTGACTCACTGTAGGAGTGGAGGTGGACGGCGGAGGTCTTGTTGCACCTGTATGAATTCAACAGGATTGAAGTGCTACGGTCACTGAAGTGATTAAACCATTGTCGTTATAGTTGCTCTTTCCTTATCATCATTTACTCTGCAAACCAATGGCTTTGGGTACATACAGCATACAGTGCTTTTTAAGTATATATATTCTTTGTGATGTTACATGCTACAAAGTTATTTGACGTGGGCTGTGTTACCACACACTGTGAATAAAAAGGCCAGACGACCTCTCTGCTTCAAATCAATGTAGCTGCATGATGACAGAAGACAGAAGGAAATTATGACCGATGTGGTCACAGATTATATCTACTAATTAAATAACAGGGAGGACAGAGGTGGTCTCTGCATATCAACTACAGGCCTGATTCTGACATTCGGCGTGTTTGATGTATTCATGGACGCTTCCTGTAGACGTGTGGTGTGTGTATTCTTTAGTTAAACAATTAATACAGATTTAACATAACTCTGTTTCTGTTCATTGCAGTTGAATTTCTTCAAGAAGTGAGAAGAAGTGAGAGCAAAGTTGTGAAACCTCACGTCACTTTTAGTATTTCACGTTCTTACTTTTACTGCATCAGTAACCAAAACACCAATACTCTCATATTAACCTTATTAACACAATAGTCTGAATTTTCTGATTTCCTTAACCTGAATAAAGTCATACTCCGACTTTAGTCACATTATGTCTACATGTTTACATCATAATCGCATTATAACATTCTATTGGAGTTTACACAGCGTTATTGGACATCGACATTCAACAGTTGGTGTTGCACGTCCTGGGTTTGCGTGAAAACAAGGAAAAAAAATTGTTTCGATTTCTAACAGAGTGTTCTATTCAAATGTCCACTCAGCCATGAGGGTGACATTAAGCCCACATTCACAATACCAGCACTCTGAAACTGATATTTAACTAAATGGATTTCCACCATCTTTAATTATTTTACTTAAAACCAAGATGTCCTTATGTGACATTTCAAAATGTCAAATACAAGTTGTCATAAATGTGCAAAACGACAGCAAGCACCATTGATGACATTCCAACTCAGCCCTTTCCTGTATGATATTTCTTTAGAATGAACAGCGTCTCACAGTGAGTTTCCCTTGATCGCTCATCACATGATAGATAGGTCCTCTAACCATTATATTTTAAGGTGAACGAAATATAAGCAAATAATCAAAATAGTAGAGCACTCAGTTGATTCAATCAAACTGCAGTGCACACTCATTATTTTTTTCATCAAGATCCATAAATTATTCCCAGATATCTATTAAAAAACAAAACAACTCCCTATCTCACAATGTTAAAGAAAGTGAAAAAACATTCCTGTCTCCTGATCCGAATCTGCAACAAAATTGAATTGGGTTCCTCCCTGACCTGTACGGCACACTATAAAACTGAAGAAATTCTTTGGCAGAGGTAATAATAAATAAAACTACATAAAAAAACGTTGCAGCAACATTTTATTAACAAAATATCAATGAGTTTCATTTGCATTGGTCTCTTTTTCAGACAACATCTCCTGCATTCGGGCGAAGTCTCTCACTTCTCGAGGCGTGCGAATGTATGAGTCAATTTCAATGTCGCAGATTTCTTCATCACCAGTCACTTCTTTGGACTCTGGATGTGGCGCTCTCCTCTTCTTGGGGTGAACCACACACGGGGGAGCAAACAGCGCTCTCTTCCCCCAGTTTGGCTCTTGGTTCCCCTGAGTGCCTCCGAGGGGCTCAGGCGCCGTGCATGGATTATCATCTGCGTCTCCTGGTTGCTCGGACATATCAGATCTTACTTCGCATCGTTTCACAGAGGAGGAATTTGGGATTTCAGATGGAGCGCTCTTCTCATTTACAGAGTCCTCACAGCTGGTCCGACCCTCCTCCAGCCGAGTTTCCTCATGGGTTCTCAGAGCCCTCCTTAGCAGGGCGAACCTGTGCTGCAGAATATCCTCCACATGTTTAACCACGTTCTCTGGAGTCACGTCCTCCCTGATCCAGGGGAGTTCCTTGCCCAGCTTACACAGCACCTCCTTCATCTCAGTTACTCTCTTCAAGGCAACCTTGTGCTTATTCACTTTGGCAATCTTACAGAATTTTTCCAGAGTGAGTTTCAGCCGTTGCTTGGTGGGTTTCAGCGACTGCCAACTCAAATAGATTGCCGACATCATGATGGGGACGGGCTGACGGCCAGTAACGATCCAGGTATCCGCTGCCAGCTCCACAAGAGCCACTGCTCGCTTGTTCAACTGCTTAGGGTCTGCGGCCAATTCTTCAGGAGCGTGAAGAGGGCTAATTTTATACCTGAGAGAAAGAGAAACATTCGCAGTGCATGTTAGACGTACACGTGAGATTAAAGCAGTGGTGTAGTATTAGTTAGAGCACAGATGTTTGTTCATTCCACCTAGTCTCTCTCAGGTGAAGCAGCAGAGCCATTATTTCAGTAAGATCAACTCAAGGAAAATATATATTAACGAGAACATCCCCGTCCAATCATGAAAGTTTGTAATAAACATTAAAGCTATGGCCTGAGTCATAAAAATGTACAACACTCCTCAATGTTAGTTCAATTACCAGTTCGTTTTCTATTTAAACTGTCATTCATCTGTGTAACAGAGAACATGAGCTATACTGCAGCCAGCCACCGGGGGGTGATCAAGATGAATTGGCTTCACTTTTGAGGAGCTTTTTAATGTCGTCCATCTTTAAATACAGTCTGTGCTTGGAATTAATGGATATTTATCTGTGGCTAATATTCAAAGTAAGAAAACAGTCTTTTTGATCTATATTATATATACATCATTGTTAACTTTCAGAAAACTGTACTTCACTTACTCCTGACTGTGGGCCTCCATTACATCAGTGATGTTTATTGTCGGAGCTGTGATGTTGAGAGTCTGGACCATTTCTTTATAAATTGCTCCCACCACCATTGGGTCGGCATCCAGCAGGCAGCTGATGGTTCCCATGGTGATGGGCCAGTTCAGCAGTCTGCAGCTAACAAGCACACAGCAGCCAGCGAGAACTTCCTTCCTCTGGAGGCTCACGTTGATGAAATGTTCATGCTGATAGGCCTGTGTGAAATTGGTCTGTGAGAGAGTCTCGATTTCATGGTTGACCCTTAGAGTCCGACATATTGCTCTCACACGCTGTACACCTGTAATTATATATGAGAATGAGCATGTGGGAGCAGCAGGCTCAGTTATACAGAGGAAGTTGCTGCGTCATAATAAACAAAAGTCCTCTCAGGGAGAAGGTCTCACCGTATAGCAGGTTTGGACATGGTTTTCTGGCCACGGCTGTGGTTTGGCTGTAGCTGACATCTGTGAAATGAGCAAAGAGTCAATACCAGTGTGATCAAATATACAATTTACACCAAAATTAGCCAGTATAAGGGTTTTTAAATGACAGGTAAACCCATTAATAAATGCAATTGACTCTTTTCCTATTGCACGAAGAGTTTGTCCCTGTTTTTTTCCCCTCGTGCGTCACACTTGACATCATGAAAGCTGAGAGGCTCTCTCACCTCACAAGCCACTTTGCACGTTCACCCGGGTGTATACCTGGTTGCTTTAGCTAAGGGTTCCTGATAAACTGCAATCCGAGTGGATCTAGCGTACAAAAAACATGTCTGTCTTCAGATTTTAGTTCACAGTGTTGTTCTTCCAGACTCTAGACAAAAACAGGTGTTATTGAATTTAGGCTGGATCAAGAGTTTCTTTGCCAAAAGTCTTTTTAACATAAAATAAATAATGTGACATTTATCATGATGATTATCCATATCGACTGATATTAACATCTTTATCTTTATATAATTTTTGACCACATCACCCCCACATACATTTTAACCTTCTAAAAGGACAATTTATTATATTCTTTCTATATCAAACTTAACTAGCTGTTCCTAATAAACTGCAATCTGATTGGATCTACTTTAACTGTCTTCAGATTGTATTTCACAAGGGTTTCCCCCATATTTAACATACTCAGGTGTTCTTGAAATACATATAAAAAGTACATTTGCTTTTACGTATTGTGAGAACCACCATCAAAATAAAATGGAACGAGAGTGCAAACGTACATCATGAGACGTTATGTAAAGTACATCAACAGGAAGTGAGCAGCAGTTGTAATATGAAAGAAGACGTAGGAGCTGTTTCATTAGTTTGATTAGTATTTGTTATTTTTGCATTTATATTTGTAGACACTCGTGGGAACTAAGCACCAGAGCAGGAAGGATTTAGAATAGAGGTAGCAGGTGTCTGGTGAAGCACCAGGAAGGGACATGGTTTCTTTTTACCAGAGCAGGAAGAGAAGCTGCAGAAATCATAAATCAACCCAAACGTGAATCTAGTCTAGACACTGGACTTCTTAATTGCCTGAGAACAATCCAATGCATCAGTGGCATTTTGTCACAAGTTTATTTAGGAGAAAACTGTTTTTGACAGAAGTATTTACAGAAGAAAAAGGTGCGATTCCTACAGAAAGTGTCAGCTGCATGTTTGCATTGGAAGGATTCAGTAAGAGCTGTAGTTTGGAGGTAGGGGCTTGGGGAGTGTGATACAAATCAATAATCTAACAGAACAAGTCCACGTAGCTGTGTGATCAATGGAGGTGAAGGATTCCTGACGTGTCACCGTCACTGTTCGTACCTGCTCCTCCGACCACATCATTGACCAGCGACCCCTCGGACACCACCGCCCCGCAGTCCACGCACACCAGCTGGGTCTGACAGTGCAGGTCATCGTCGATGATGTTGGAGGAGCCGCAGCCCGGGCAGCGCAGACCCGGCCGGGGCATCGTCTGGATCAACTGACGCTTTATAAAGAATTATAAGTTTAAAGAAGACATGTGACTGGTGTTGAATTGGTCTCAACCGTCACCAGAGAAACAAACAGACTCTAAACTAAACGAACAGCAAGTGAACTCAGCTGCAGGTCTGGAGAGGGAGGGAGAGGCAAATGTGTCCGACGAGATACAACGTTCCGTGAGTCATAAGTTCCGCTTGCTCTTTTAAGTGACGTAGGACAAAGATACTACTACTACGACTACTACGACTACCACTCATAATAATAATAGTAATGATACTAATACTACTACTAATAATAATGCACTTAAAACATATAGTATAATCATTGAACACTTTCTTTACAAGGAAGAACCAATTAGATTAAAACAATGGAACGTGATAACAGACATGATGCAGATAATATAGAATAATACAATAGATAGACTTGAATAAATAAATATTAATGAAGGTAAATATGTCAATTTTAATTTGTTTAAGTTTAAATTAAAAGTTTTAAAAGGGATTTAAAAGAAGTTAAGAGGATTAGTCAAAGTTGAATAGGGAGGGAATTCCAAATAAAGTCGGGGTGAGTCTATTCTCACTAATTATGTTACTATAACCTTGGATATTAACACAAATCGCAACATAAGACAATCCTGCTTATATAAATGTTCCGCTATATCTACATTAGTAAATATCAAATGGGCCTATAATTTCCTTAGATAATGAATTTAGATAAAAGGTACCAGATGTAACAGTTTTGAAACAATAAAAATGGTTATTTTTGATGACCATGCAACATTTTAAAAGTATAATATTGTTTGGGAAATCTTGAAAACTTGCACCAGTGACAGACATCACTAATACACAAGCATCATTTCAGAAAATCAAGACAGTTGTTTAATCATGCGTTTATTGATTTTGCATATTTTAAGACCATGAAGCAGTGACCTCAGTACAGTAAAGAATGGCAGTATAAACCATGTTAATAGTATGAGCTTCATTAAAGTGCTTTTAAGGTTTAGAATCACATACATGTTTGACATTCAGTTCAAGAGCAGGAAACTTTATCTACATAACAAGCTCATGTTAACAGCAGAATAAGGCTCTTGTGTGCACTGGACATATGACCAGTGAACAACAAGCTAACAGACGAGAGAAAACAGACAGAATGAAATTTGTTTTGCCTTGAAATAGAGAGACAAGTCATGAAATCAATAATAGACTCAAGTTTTTATTACCACACAGAATTTGACATTAAAATAATTATTACTAATACATGTGCAAATACAAACAAGAAGTTGTTACAAAGACGGACATGTACATAATGTAAAAAAAGTGTCAAAAATATTACTAAATATTTAGAAAAAAGGAACTGCAAGATTTCCTTTACTAAATATATTGTATGTCCGTTATTATTCATTTTCCAATGAACTTGAACTCAGACCTCAACTTCTACTCCTGCAACCATTTCAAGGTGAAGTTTACTGTCGTGGGACCGTTGTCAATCAGGTTTACATTAATTATACAGATGGAAATAAAAGCATCGGCTGTGAATCCGCCTACACCGTTTTCTTCAGAGAGTTCAATGACATCAGGATGCTGGGGCTCTCTTCTATGACGCGCACGAGTAAGTTGTCGATGTACAGCTCCAGCTCTGCTATCGTTTTGTCTCTCTCGGAAAGCTGCTTCTCCTGTTTCAGCACCAGAGAGATGAGTTCCTTTTGAGTCAGCTGGGTGTACGGTCCTTTGGGCCCGCTGTCATTTACCTGCGAGAGAATCTGAGAAAGTGTGAGTTTTGTGTTACATCTGTGTTTGTATCCAACATTTGAATCTTTCATTGAGTATATAAATATTCCCCAATTCCTTTAAGTAAGTGTGATGAATCTTTAAAACAACCGTATGAGGAAAAATACCTTTGTTTTATCCTGAACTTCTCTTTTCTTCTCAATTTCTGTGGAGTTGTTATTTTTCTCCGACTGAACAACGGGGGCGGATTTCTGTTCCTGAGGATTAAGAGGTTTTACCGGCTGAAGCCTGCAGAGACAGAAGAACAGAGAAAGATGTAGACAATGGCTGGATGAGAGGAGGAAATGGAGCATTGATGAGCAAGTTAAAAATCTGTTCATGACACCACACATCTTCCATATCATCAATATCAGTATTTAGCAATCAAATCGTCAAACAGAATAAGGTCAGTGTTAATGCTGCGAGCTAATTCATGCACACACACACACACACACACACACACACACACACACACACACACACACACACACACACACACACACACACACACACACACACACACACACACACACACACACACACACACACACACACACACTTATCGGATACGAGTCAATTAATAATACAAGCAAAAATGAATGATGGATGGGTTGAAAGGATGAAAGATAATAAGGGTGAATCATACACGACATTCAGGAATATGAAGCGTGATGGTTTTTCTTTTATGAGTACGTACGGCGTGAGATCTGCAGCTAGCCGTTTGTGATGTATAATTTAATACGGGGAGGAATGGGCTGCGTAACATTCTGTGGAGGAACTGAACTGCCTCACCTGCGTGACGTCGTAGGAGGCCCTTCCTTTTTCACACCCGTCACCTCTGCAGTGCTCTGTGCTCTCGCAGGCTCCGGCTCTTTTAGTGACGTGTCCTGGACGGCAGCAGAGATCATGACCTCTGGCTGTGGGGCACGCGTTTGCTTTGCAGCTTTATCTGGTGCAGCGACACCGGCAGCGTCCGTAACGTGGCCTCCGTCGGTGTTTTGTTGTCCTAAAGTGCTTGATGTGGGAGGAGGTGGAGGAGCATGGGCCATTTTGGAGGATTTGAGTTTTGCTTGAGAGGCGGCATCTTCGGACGCAGCTGGAGGCCAGTGTACTGAACCGGGGGTTTGTGTATCATCTTGTGCTGTGGGCTCATCTTCGTCGAAGGGATTTGAGCTATAAACGATAGGGGCTTGTTTTGTCTCTGGGCCACCTCCTTGGGAAACGGAGAGGCTTTTAGGTTTAGACGACAGCTCCTCTTCCCCTGAAGGTCTAGATGGTGCAGGGCGTTTACTGTTTTTGGCCACACCTCCAGCTCCTTTGGCGTCACTACTTTGCATGGAGCTCTGGGGGTTCTTCATATCTGTTCGGGATTGACTCAGGGGAGCGATTACTTGCACCGAACGCTGAGGGAGCACACTGGCAGTTTTGACGTCTTTGTCATTACTCTGCTTGTTAGTTTGTGCCTGATGTGGTTTCGAGACATCTTGCTCCCTCTGACTCTCCACTATATTCCCTCTTGGAGGCTGAGGAGCCGGTCGCTTGTCCCGCTGAGCTCCAATCAGGTCCTTTTGATCAGTGGAACGAGTCTCGCTTCCCACTGATGACACAGCAGATGGATATCTGGAAAAGAGACACATACTGTTACCTACTATTTAATTAATATCTCACAGGGAAACCAGATCTAAGATCTTTTTATACCCTTGGATAATAATCAAGTACATGGGGGGGAAAAATCATTAAAAGGATTTAAACAAAAATATAAGCAAGAGTATCCCCATTTTAAAAAGCAGTGTAATATGACAAAACCTACTGATGTAACTAGAATGTCACTCAGTAGAGTGCAAACCTCCACCAAGGCCCAACAGTTCCTTCATGAAACCACATTTAAATTCACTAGATCCAGATTTGTTATTTTTTTGTAAATTATTCTCTGAGAAATTGAGAAATCAACGGAAAATGTTGAATAAAATGAAGCAAAATTATATTGTTTTGTGTAATCTTGCGTCCAAACAAACAAACCAACCAACCACCAAACAAACGTAACCTATTGTTGGTCCCAATGAAAGATGAATATGCAGAGCAAAACTCAATTTACACTCCAACACTGTCAAACTCAGAATAAATGAGTCGAAGCTTCGAGTCATTTCCTCTCCCTCTTCAATCGACACTCAATATAATGAGGTAAGACTGAGCTGCAGAGTCTCAGCTGACGAACAAAATACGTCCTTACCAGCACACACTGTGGAACGATTGTGTGTCTGCACGCTCACACCAACTCTAACGCAGGCTAACAAGCACGGACTGATGCAAGTTTAATGATGGTGTCAGTTTTAAATAGAATTTAAATGAGAACTTGACTGTGAAACAGGTGAGAACAACTGAACATTCAGAGTACAGTTTCTGTACAGTACCTATTGTACTTAATATAATGAGTAAGTAATAAGTGGCACTGCCTTTGTTAGTTATAATAATGATACTGATTACAACAGAGTTTAATTCTGCTGTACAATATTCCTGACCCCTTACTTTTCCTCTAGAGCCACCATCAGGTCAACATTTCAACCCCTTAAATTCAATGGCATCCTGTTGCCCTCTACTGCTTTGTCTCAAGGGCTAATTAGTAAACCAGCTTCACGATGGTGAACATTTTACCTGCTAAACTTCAGCAGATACCACACAAAGATGGACAACATGACAGCTTCCTCCATGTTAGCAGAGGGGACATGGACCAAATGAAAAGTCGAAGTCAAATACATTTTTCTCAAAGATGGTTACTGTCATTTTGGGTAGTTCTTATCAGACGTATATCCAAGTGTTAATTTGTGTAAATTTATATCTGAATTATCTATTTAATGCTCTAAAAAAGGGGGTGGAACCTTATGATTGACACCAGCAACTGACTTGCGATTGGTCGAGTGCTGCATCAGCAGGATGGGTCCAAATGATGCCAAAAGCGCAAGATGGCGGCATCCGTATCCAGGATATATTCGCTTCACAAGTGGAGATGCAATGTCCATCTTAATATACAATCTAGCATATTAGCTTCACCACTGTGTGATATCATGCTTAGCATTTACCTCAAAGGGCTCACACTGTGTTACATCTTTTGTTATGCAATTAAATATAATATGTTGGATCCATGTAGTGTGACACGACTTGTACTAACCCTTGTTTGACCTTTGACACTTGGGAGGCGCGGCTGTCGGGAGCAGCAGGTGAGTCGGGGACGTCCTCGAAGGGATTATTAGAGACGGTCTCATCAAACGGATTAGTGCAGGTGACTTCTGCAGGACTCTCCTCTGCCACTTTGGGTTTCTTCCCAGCAGCTTTGTGTCCGTCCTTGGTTGTATTTTCTTTTTTCTTCTGTACTTCTGTTAACTTTTCCGTCTCCAGCTTTCTGGCCTCTTCCTCTCTTTTCTCCCTCCCAGCTTCCTCCAGCCTCCTCTTCCTATCCTCTTCCTCCCTTTGACTTTTCCCTTCCTCTTCAATCCTCCTCTTCTCTTGTTCCTCTAGTCTCTTCTTTTCCTCTGCCAATCTTTCCATTTCTTCCTTTTTAGCCTCTTCTCTTCTCCTCCTCTCCTCCTCAATCCTAATCTTTTCTTCCTCTTTGTGTCTAATTCTCTCCTCTTCCTCTTTCTGTCTTCTCTCTTGTTCCTCCAGTTTCCTCTTTTCTTCTACCAATTTCTCATATTCTTCCTTTTCTTTCCTAGCCCTATCCTCTTTCATAATTCTCTCTCCTTCTTCCCTTTGCCTTTTTTCTTCTTCCTCAATTATCCTCCTCTCCTGTTCCTCCAGTCTCCTCTTCTCCTCGACTTTCCTCCTAACCCTCTCTGCTTCCTCTTCCTCCATCCTCATCCTTTCGTCTTTCTCCCTTTTAATTCTCTCTTCATCCTCCATCCTTTCCCTTTCTTTCTGCCCTAGTTTCCTTCTTTCCTCTGCCAATCTCTCATATTCTTCCTTTTCTTTCCTAGCCCTCTCCTCTTCCACCCGTCGCCTCTCCTCCTCTTTCCTAATCCTTTCCTCTTCCTCCTGTTGCTTCCTTTCTTGATCCTGTAGTTTCCTCTTTGCCTCACAGTCTTCTACCTCCTGTCTTCTCATTTGTTCTTCCTCTTTTCTCCTCCTCTCTTCCGCCTTTCTAACTTTCTCTTCCTCAATCATTCTTTCTTCTTCCATTCTCCTCTTTTCCTCGGCTAACCTACACTCTTCCTCTTGTCTCGTGATCCTTTCCTCTTCCTCTTGTCTCATCCTGTCTTCCTGGACCCTCTCTTTCTCCATCCTAATCCTTTCCTCTTCCTCTCTTTGCCGTTTATCTTCCTCCTCAATTCTCTTTCTTCCTTGTTCCTCTCGTCTCTTCTTTTCCTCTGCTAGTCTCTCGCGCTCTTGTTCTTCTCTCCTAACCTGCTCCTCCTGTTCTTGTCTCTTCCTCAAAATCATTAGCTCTTCCTCCCGTCTAACTTTCTCTTCAATCCTTTTTCTTTCTTCCTCTTGTCTCCGCTTCTCCTCAGCCAACCTCTCAAGAGCTTCTTCTTGGCTCCTCAACCTCTGCTCTTCCTCTCGTCTAACCTTCTCTTCTTCAATCCTTTTTCTTTCTTCCTCTTGTCTCTTCTCCTCAGCCAACCTCTCAAGAGCTTCTTCTTGGCTCCTCAACCTCTCCTCTTCCTCTTGTCTCACCTTCTCTTCTTCAATCCGTTTTCTTTCTTCCTCATCTTGTCTCCTTTTCTGCTCAGCCAGTCTCTCAAGAGCTTCTTCTTGTTTCCTCTCATCTTCATCTTCTTTTCTCCTCCTCCTCTCCTCCTCCATCCTTGTTATTTCCTCTTCATCCTTTCTATGTTCCTCTGTGTCCTCTGTTAAATTTTCTAATTCAGCCGTATCCTCCTCTTCCTCCTCTTCTGTCCAGGGGGAATATTGCCTCCCTGCCTGAAGTGACTCCACAGACGGAGGGGAGCTTTCAGGGACGTCCTCCATGGATCCATGGCCTGAACTGGCCAGACTGAAGTTTGACCCGATGCGAGAGGTTCGAGTCTGTTGCTCTTCACGGTAAACATGGCTGCCATTGATGCACAAGTTACTCTGTTCTGCGGCGCCATGTTTCTGGTGACTAGAGGAGGAATCTTTGCCGTCTGAGCTGCCTGAGCGTTTGTGAATCTTGAACCTGAACTTCTTTTTACCTGGAAAGACATGAGAAAACAAAATCCGCATTTATTTGATTAAAAAGACAAAAAAAGATTAACGATATTTTGGTAAAATAAAAGTTGTTTCTCCTGACCCTCGGAGGAATCCATATTCAGTCCAGACGATTGGCTGCCGCTTAGCGACGAGTTCTTCACGGGCAGAACAGACATGGACTGAGACATGTTCTTCTGCAGGTTGGACTTGGAAGAAAACAAAGACTTCATTTTAGGTTTCTTCTTCTTCTCATCCTTCCCCGCAGCCACCTCCTCGTCTCCGATTGCCTCCCCCTCGCTGTCCGTCAGAACATGACTGAAGGATGGCACCAGGCCAGACGCAGCGTCCGATTCCTTCTTCTTGCCGCGAACTTTGTCCTTGAACTTGCCCAGTCGGGACCGGGACTTTCCTGCAGCAGAGAGGTCGAACATGCTGGCGGTCATGTTGTTCCTCATGAACTGGATGTCCACAAGAACCTCTCCTCTGTCTTTGTCCGCCTTGCCCGTCTTATCCAGCAACTTAAACCATCTGTTAAAGAGAGGGAGGTTATTAGAATGGGATTTTTTCATAGACATGTTAAACATCACGTAATCCCAGTCTGATTGATGAAGATGTTTTGGAAAATATCTTGTTTCATGCATTGTTACATTCTTGGGCAAAGAACTGATATTTTGACCACTTGGGGGCAGCGGCAACCAGATGTGAAAACAACATTGATATCACCCCCTTTAAGTTGACATATTATTCACATGTTCAGTTATTATGAAACAGCATTATCATTCATTTGGAAAATGTGTTTCTGACCCTGCGGGGGTTTTCACTGAAAACAGCTGCAGCAGGAATCTGCAGCATTATCTTAATCATGGGGCTGAGCTACATGGTTGAAATATCAATAAAATTTTACTGCAGAAACAAAAAGGTCCATATCTATTAAAATTAAATACAAACATAAATTTAATTACAGCAGCTCATACATCTACGATTATTAGATTATTATTAAAACAGGCGTTTGTTTCCAGAAACAAGATGAAATACTAATGACACAAATTTCTACATACATTTCCTTCAGACCTCATGGAAAGTAGGAACATTACAGGCAACAAATATCTGACTTGCACTGGCCCATCTTGGAAGAAAGACTCAGACTGCATCATTAAATGCCACCTGAAGCTTTTTCTTTTTAGCTCGACTGCACCACAAGTGAACTGAATGAAATACAGTACAGGCTCTAAAAATAGGGATATTTTAACATCATCTGCACACAGTTTCAAAAGAGAATATTTCATCTTTATCCACATACAGTATTGATCACAGTATAAGGCCCATGTATGTGAAAATGAGAACATTTGAAATGTTCAGCGCAATGAACTGTGGCTCACTTACACATGCATTATTTCACATGAAACGCTTCCAACGTATATAAAACCTTCAGCATCCAATTAGTTTTTGGTTTTTAACTTATTCTTTGCTTGGAGTGAACATATTTGGACGACATATAACAAAATTATATGATTCAATTAAAAGCCAAGAAACAAGACTGTCAAATTAATAATTATCTGGTTCTACAGAGTTTAGTGTGACTGCATGGACATTAAAACACTGTCTGCTGAGTGCTCACATTCCTCCTGTGCTTTAATGATCACACACAGACTCCAATAACAAGAGAGAAGAGTATTACAACCAGAGTAACCACAAACTCTACATTATATATGACTCACTATATGTGTAAGTTCTGTAAAGGTTGAAGCAATCCTCATGTAAAGTTAATGTTTAGTCCTCTTTTTAGTCCCATTTTCTTTGTGGAAACTATGATCAATCCTGAGGCAAATGGAAAGTGACTCAGCAGCAGCTTGAATATTTTTGGAAAGTCTGTGATGATCTAAGGAAAACCAGCAACGTGACCATGAGGGAAAGTTTTTCTTCAAATAATAATCCTGCACTGTCTGTAGCGGGGTCCAGCGTGGAGGATTTATGAATGCTTGCACTGTCTGAAACATAATTTCTGCACCATTAGCCTTTATGAACGTCGTTCCCTTTCCCCCCTCGTGTCTCCAACTTTAAAGCTGTTGTGACAAAATGCAGACAAACAGACTGTGTGAGACGTCCACTGAGACGAGACCGTGTGGCCTCTGTGCCGCTGCACCGGTGTCGTGGTCCGATCCTGAGAGACGAGTCTCGGAATGTGCAGAACATTTTAACAGCACAACGAAAAGGAAGAGTCAGCATAAAAAGTGCCTATCAGGCAGAAATCTGAGGTCAGCTCGCCACTGAACAAACAACTCCAACTGAAATCTGAATTCCTGAGGAAATGAGGAAGGGGTTTTGTGTGTGTGTGTGTGTGTGTGTGTGTGTGTGTGTGTGTGTGTACATATTTCTGTCTCGTGGCTGTGGCTCATCTTTCTGTTTTAAATACAGAAGAATGCAAGTATTATGATCATTGGTCTATATAAATATTTCATCATGTTTTGTGTACATGTATGTGTGTAATTTCTTTCCCTGCAGTTAACACCTCACCCAGTGGAATACTCAGTGTCCTCTCATTGGTCCTGAATCAGATATGTAGAGGGTCTCTCTCCTCTTCCTCTCTCAGGAATGCTTCAGATGTGCCACAAACAAACAAAAATGAGGGAAACTTTTTCTCCTGGAATTTGTGAAATGGGTGAGACTTCTGTCAGAGCTCCTCTGCTCCTCTATAGCGCACGAGCAATATTGTAACTTGCACATTTCAGGCCTTAAATATTTCACTGGGAGACTTCTTCATGATTTGTCTGACGAACGTCCACTAGCAGAACACTGTTAGATTGATCATATTTATATTCTGCGGCTGTTCAGGATATTCATATTCCAATCCACAGTTAAAAAATGTTTATGTGCAGCAAAAAGCTATGAAAAATAATATTTAATCTTTCTGCTGTATTATAACTTTTATCAATTTAAATGGTTTCCCTATCAAAGAAGAACATTTTTGAAATTAAAATTCCCCTTAATCTTACTTCCTGTATTTCAGAAAAGGAAAGCTGATTGTATGCTAATGAGATGCTTGGTATCAGTTTTTATGTGATTTTCATAAAGTTGAAAATATCTGAAAAGAACCATTCCACCCAACTAATATACAATATCATTATTATATTGGTAAAGTTCAGTATATAGTATAGAACAGCATAAACAGTTACTATATATAGTTAGAGTATTAATATATGATGGTAATGATGGTGTAGTCTAGGTTTATATAAGATATAATATAACATTTTTCATTTCAGTTAATCGATAATCATCACAATAATAATTATTTGTTGTGGTTTTAAACTCTTCTACATGAGCAGGGACTGACAAACAATTGCAGCCTAGTTTTAGTATATAGTGTGTTGGTGAAGTAATGGCACACTGGCAATACACAATAGTAGTGTACGCCTTACTTGTACTTCCCCATAGCACATATTCAGTGAACACGTCCACGTATGAAAAAAACTGAAGAAGTAAAGTACATCAGTCAAATCAGGAGGGAAGTTGCAAAAGTGTTGGGGCGTTAGCTGGTTGGGTTCATGAGCAGTGTGTAGGAGGAGGAATTAAAACAGGCCTTCTCTTATCAATGCCTGGGTGATGATGATGATGATGATGATGATGAAACTCATTACCCTCACACCCACGTGAACAGCAGGAAGAGCGTTCCTCTGCTGGAACCAGAGGAAGATAATGCATGACTCAACATTTTGTACATTTATCCCACCTTCTGCACAAAACACATCCTTCCTTGTGAAGCCTGAACTGCTGATAAGACAATGCTCCGAGTGGCCCCGAGTCCTGCTTATCACAACACACAGCTGGCCGGGGGGGGGGAGAAGAGCTGAGTGAGTAAAAGCAACGCAACAGTGATAACGTCCAAGAACGCTAAAATGTCCAGAGCTTATCGGATCGCTCCACATCCACGAGGCATTGAAGCCCAAACAGACGCCTGTACAAAGGAAGCAGAGTGAAGCTGAAGAGAAATTCTCTTTTAACATTGTGTCAGAGACAACAGCTACATTTAATCCAAAAGATATCTCTATACATGCTGAAGCACACACTGTAGAGGATGGAAGCTGTAATTTAGTCCTTCTTTACTGCAGAGTTCCTGAATTTTGTTTCACTATATTTCACCATCATTTATCAACTGAATAGTGCAAGTGAGAAATGGGGAGATAGAGAAAGAATCTTTCTCAATATGACAAGTTGCAATGTCTGCTGGGAAAAGGACAACTACACCTAAGAGCTACCATGCATGCTGCTGTCTGTTGACAATAACTTGGGGTAGAATTAGCTAGATCTAATTTTATATAAATTAATTTCACTTCTTCGTCTCCATGACAACTGGGAAAACATAAAGGTTAGTGACGAACAAAAACACAACCACGCACCTGCTATAGATCAACTTAGCCTTTTGAGTCAATTATAATAATATTAAATAATATCAACTAGATGAGTCTCTAAATTCAAATCAAGCTTTACTCCCTCATATGGTTTCATTTCCCTAAAGTTGCCTGATTCTTTTCCATCAAAATCCATTAATTATTCCCTGGACAAATGGTGAAAATGTTAAGAAAAACCTGCATCCGCACCAAATATTAAATGGACTCTTCCCTGACCCATATCCCATTCTTCTACCAAGTTTCGTGGAAACCCAGTCTTGCTTACAGACAAACAAAAAACAACCAACTGACCAGGGGTTAACACACAACCTCCTAGTGAAGGGAATAATAAAATTAGTGTCTACTCCATTTGCGAACAGCGTGTGTTCACAATGAGTTTGGATAAAACAGCTTGAATCATTTCTTTCGCAAGATTTGAAAACACTACGCACTGCGAACAGTATTGTACCCCCCACATGTGAAGACCTGTTTGTGTGTCGGTTAATCAGCCACAGTGAATTTTTTTCTCCAGTAGAAATGACCTTGCCGGACTGTCCCTGATGCCACCGCACTGTTTGTTTTTTGTAGATAAAACTGTCTGGAATGTTGAGGCCAAAGCTGGATTTGAACCTCAGGAGGTGCTTTCACCAAGCTCACAGAAAGATCAACAGAGCGTTCACTCTCCACCAGCTAAAGCATGTTTCCTACCGAAAAACATAAGTTTCCAGTGCACACAAAAACACACACGCACACACACACACTCCATCCACAAATAGCTGTGCTTAAGTGAAACTGTATCTGATTTTCTAAGGACAGCAGCCAAAAAAAGGGCAAATGTGATCAGAGATGCACACGAAACCCAAAACCGTGCAGGATTAATAATGCAGCGCACAGACAGGTGAAGCTCAGCTTAACATGTTTCAGATCAGAGGAAGATGCGACAGTAGTCAAAGCCGAGAAGGAGACAGAAGAGTGTGAGATTAAGTAGAGCACATATCTGCCAAGGACAAACAGTCTCCTTAACTTCAATCAAGCTGGACCAAATAGCACATACTCATCATAGATATCATTTCTCTAAACATGCCTGATTCTGTTTTTCCACCAAGATCCATGAATTATTTCCCCGAATCACTGAAAATGTCATGAAACACCACTTCCACCAAATTTCCAGGAAGTCCATTGAGTTGTTTTTAATTCATCTTGCCCTACAAACAAACAAATGGAAAAGGGTGAATACACAACCTGAGCAGAAATGAATCACAATATAAAAATCAAACTGAGCAACACAACAAACAGCTGTAAACGAGGAGAAGGAAGCGTGTGTCGACACCAGACTGGGTTCTTCCTAACCAACCAAAACCATCTTTGTATTCTCTTGTTCAGAGCCATTTTCTGCTTTGATGTTGTTTTACTTTGATGCTTTGATGTTGTTTTACAGTTCAGCTTTGTAGGCCCAGGCTGGTATGCAGTCTGCTGTTGTATAATGCTTTTGTATAATACCAATCACATGGGGGGGTGGGGGGGACTGAAATACCCAGAAACAGCTTATTAGTGCAACAAAAGTTCTTACTAAACAACAAACATCTCACTGTGACAGGATGATGAATCTTTAACTTAAATCAAAAGGACAATGAGAAACTTTTTCTTTGACCATGAATATTTTCTTATTTAATGGGCAGAAATAGTCACCATTATACTGAGACCAGTAGCACCAGCAAGGCCTGGAAAACGTGTTCACTGGCATTATTGCCACAAATATGTGCAGGATTAAATGGGTGTTAATGTTTTTGCACAAAATCCTCAACGCTTTATGTAATTACTTCACCTCCTTTGCTCATTTGTGTACGAGGTGTAAGTTAAATCGGAATGTTTGATGTGTCTTGATCCTAAATGTGCTTCGCTGGGCACAGAGAGGCGACGTTCAGGTCTTCTTTGGAGGGAATCGCTCTGTTGTTGTCACCAAGTTCAGTCAATGAAAGAGTAAATCTTGTGGCTCACTTCACTCGCCTCAGTAAATAATGCTGATTGGCATCCTCCAAGGCTGCAGCCGAGGGAACAAATCCCTTAAGCTGCAGTGGAGCGAGTGGGCAACATTCATAAGTCAAACCCACCGGGCCAGCTCTGTGCAGCGATGCATGGCTCTGTGTGCATGTGCATTTGTGTGTGTGTGTGAATACCTCACGTAAAAAAAAAAAGTGCAATCACACAGAGAAACTATTCAGGGTCTTTACAAATGCATGAATCAAGCAAAAGAACTTCATATGGAAACCCAAATCCGCAGTTATCAAAGATGCTGCATAATTCATATTAATACAAACTTGGTGCTATAGTTTTTAAGGATTTAATGGGGATTATAGTTTTGTCCTTCAGTGTCACACAGTCTAATATGACTGACAGGAGCTGTTCCCCTGCAGTGCATGGAAATCAGTTCCTCTGTGCTCAAAGCAGAAAGTAACATGTGCCTGATACTGAGGGGCTGCTTGTGCTTTAAAACACATTCGGATGATGTGGAGAAGTCTGTGATTCCTTCAAAATACATTTAAATTGTTAAAGGAAAAAAAATCAGCACTCTGGTCAAATCAGGTCAGGTGGTCAGCAGCAGAGATAGACTTAGATATGCATCATCCTGGATTTGACCCTTTTGAATTAGTGGTTTTACATTTGGTAACATTTAGTATAATTTGACTTACAACTTTTGCCTTGGTAAAAATTCAA
This sequence comes from Hippoglossus stenolepis, assembly GCF_022539355.2. Taxonomy (NCBI): domain Eukaryota; kingdom Metazoa; phylum Chordata; class Actinopteri; order Pleuronectiformes; family Pleuronectidae; genus Hippoglossus; species Hippoglossus stenolepis. The sequence continues at coordinate 8,724,347 of NC_061500.1, forward strand.
ATATGTGCTTTTGCACATGTGGCACTGCAACTTGCACACTCGACCCCCCGCTGTGGGCACTTACTCGGTCTTGCTGCGGGTTTTGTCGTCACTGAGCTGCAGCAGGTTGATGACAGCCTGTCCCAGCTGTTTGTCCGGACCCACCAGGGCCCGGTGCAGGACGTGGACGCGCAACGTGCCGCGCTCTCCTGCTCCTCCAGCTCCTCCACCTCCTCCCTGGTGAAGCAGCAGCAGCGGCGGCAGGTCGAACGCGGCCTCCTCCCTCCACACCGGAGCGATACTCTTCTCCACCACCGAGGTCTGGTACTTCTCCTTGCCCAGGTGCATGACCGCGTACGCATCGTTGGTGCCGCCTTTCCCCTTCACCCTGAGGCCTCGGGCTTGGAGCACCGTTACCTGGACGCTTGTGGGACACCACTGCAGATCCGCCAGGGACATGCTGGCGCCACGTGTTTCTGGATTATAGCAGGAATCGAACTCCGAGGACAGAACGCAGCGGTGTCAGGCACCGGCTCACTCACACACACACACTCACTGGTCTGGGGAGAGGGAGAGTTTTTCCCTTAGACTTGACTGAAGTTGAGGAAACAGCTGATTGGGCGTGGTCTCACACACAGAGAGGACGCCTTGGATAAGACAAGACACGCCCACAGATTAACAGGTTGACCTCATGCTGAGTGTGTGTGGATCATTCACATCACATCACACACTGCAGCACAGAGGACACACCTGATGCCTGTTCACACCTATTCACACCTATTCACACCTGTCACTCTGCACCAGCATCATCCCATATCCTCTACACACATTTTTATAATCCCTGCTTCCTTGTTTGACTGTGTCTTCGTTAAACTTAAAGAGTAACTAAACCCCTAAACCTTTTTTCTCAGCAGAAAACAATTGTCTTTAGGTATCGAGTAGTGTTTTCACGCCCAAATCTTGACATTTAAAGTGCAAAAGAGTTTAAATTCTACACTTTATATAGTATTATGCTTAGTGACTGCCCTCTACTGGTTAAAATCTGGCTATAGGAATTGAATTTTGCCATTGGCTGAGATGTACTTAACTACTTAAATCCAATCCGGACCCGTTCACAAATGACCTGCGACTGACTGTGTATGTGTCTGTTGTTGCAGCACCTGCGCTCCTGCAGCTGTCGATGTGTTTCCTCCTCGATGACGTGCCGAGCTTGCAGCTTTCCACTGATCCACTGAGAACAGATTCACTGCAGTCTGACTGTGTATATTGTGGCAGAGGAGTAATATCAACAAGTGAAGTGGGCAGATTGCATGGACTGAGTATAGTGATTACTGCAAAATGATCAATTTATAGATTAGAAATTTGGCAGATGACTTAATAAAGAAAAGAATAGCTTCCTCTGTGGTTTGGTGCAGCCTCAGGCTCACATACTGAGAGCTCTGCAGAGGCTTTTACAAGTAATTGTGTCTGGAATTGTATTTCTAGACAAGACGCCTTGTCTTGTTCTGTAATAATCAGTTGTCACATCTATTCCTGCCTCAACATTTAAGTCGTCTCAAACCACCAGAACTCTCCGCTCTAATAATTCCCAGGCTGTTACTTGGAGAGAGGACGGGATACCTGACAAGCCTTTGACAGCTGATAGGTTTCATACGGTTGGATTCAGTTTCACATGCTGCTCCACTTTGAATGTTTATCAGGCTGCGGTGCCACTTTCTGCACAGATTCTCCTCCATCTGCAGATCAGACAGATTGAAGGCTCTAAAATACTCTGGGTATGTTTCTTTGCTTTGTCTGTTTCAGTCCATTAATGGACTGACAACCTCTCTAGAGTAGATTTCCTTCCTGCCCAATGCACATAAGTGCTAATGATCTCCACGGCCCTGAGTATGTCAGAGTGGGTGTGGAAGATTTCAAACAGTTATTTAGTTCTGAATCAGTCTGTAGATCCATTTGGAAGAAATGTTCTCATGTTATTAGAATCAGGACGGTTCATGTCTGAACACTGACTCCTGCTGTTTAAAAAAGGAAACAAAGTTATCGATTGACAGCTGAGACTGACTTGTGATTGGTCGAGCATGTGTATCTGCGGGACCTCACTACTGCAGCTCCAGGATATTTTATGCTTTATTTCTGGATAGTGGGAGGAAGTGGAGATGCGTCGTCCATTTTTAAATACAGTCTATGGTGACAACATAAAATAAATAACATATATTATCAATCAATCAAGAAATAAATATGTATAAATATAAATGCAATACTAATAAAAAGATAAATGTCAAAACATACACTTAAATGCTTTTCTTTGGCCTGGTAAAAATTCCAGAAAATAAATTCTTATTTTGGTAAATCACATTTACCATTTCAAAGTAAAAGTAAACATTATTGTGGCATCATTGTCCTTTTCTTAAATCTTGGTCATTTCTTTCCTCTTCAGGATTTTCATCCTCTAAATGTTTGTCACCGCTCTGATCCTTCTGGTCCTGTTCGCCCACAAGAACTTTGCTGTAGAGCTTCTGTTGCTCTTCTTTATAAGCGTCTTTCACTTTGGCTCGTTTCAGGCCTCCGTCCCTGAGAGCAGAGAGGAGGGAGAGGGACACACACACGCACGCACGCACGCACGCACACACACACACACACACACACACACACACAGACTCAGACACAGTGTCTGACCAAGACTGTAATTCAGCTTCAGGAGCATAATACCTCACTGTTTCTGTCCCTGCTGATAATCTGCTCTTATGCCATTTGAACCCCCACCCCCGTCTTTTTACAACCATTACCACATCTAGTGTGGCTGATGTATATCATGGCATTTATATGAAACAATGACTCACCAAATTAGATCCACTAAGCCTCCTTGTGCAGCTATAGCAGCTTTAACTCTGTTTGCAAACTGCACTGCGTCCTCTCCTTCCTATAAAAGGACAATAAACAAGAAGTTATTCAGTAGACAGAGGAAATAACAGTTTGTCTAAAGTTGAATGAGTTGTTTTGTTGTGACGTAGTTTCACCTCTCTGTTCATTGGTGGTAGATACCAAACACTGCAGACGATGGCCCAGCTGCTCATCATCCTCAGCAGATAAGTCACCAGGCCGAACTTACTGCTGTTCCAGAAAGCGTCACCAAACCGAGGGTCGTACTTTGACAAGGAAATACAGTCGAATCAAGCCTTTGTACAAGCTACATAAGCAGAAAGTAGAAAAAACACAGGGGTTCCTACCTTGATGGCAACTGGATAAACAGTGCAGTCAATTTCAAAGCTGCCCTTTTTAAACATCATCACTGATGTGTTATTGATGCAAGTACCTGCTGATGACACCATGAGCTCGTACACTGAACAACAAACTTCATGTATTTACAAGTATCGTCATCATCAGTTTTTGGAACTCTACAGCTTTATGATACACACCCTCAGGGAACATGAGGATGGGCTGTTTGGTTTTATCAGCAACGTGATCACCAAGCCTGAAATGACAGAAGATACATTCATCAAAATATTTAATAGAAATCTGTGAATAATTTCTACTCTGTAGATTAAGATTGATGGATAAAGTGTCAGAAGAATAATCAAGACCAAATCATTACGAGAGCCAAATCTGTAAAATAATGATTGCTGATGGAAGCTATATTGTTTAAAATCTGAAATCTATTTGTTTACATGGTAATAAAGGCCTGCTAACTAATAATACAGCAGTCGTAGAGACAGTAAAGACTTCATATTGTATTGGGTTAGGGTTAGTGATGGTGCAGTGTTACCTTTTGGCCACTAGGTGTCTGTCTTTGACTTCTGATCTGTCAAACCAGATGTGCTGGGAGGATCTGCCCATGGCTCTTTGTATCATTCCCATCAACCCTCTGTGAGCCTGGCCAATCTGAGACACAAGTCAAAGTCTAGTTCAGCACGACAACAACATCTCGAACAGCGTAACAGGAACATTTCATAATCGTTAAGTCACGTTTCTACCAGAGAGTAGCAGCCATCATTGGCCAAGATGATGACATCAATGGGTGTTGTATGATTGGCAACACAGATGCCACCGTTCTGAGGTTTGTTCCCGCTGCGATTAAACAAGTTTATTAAATACACAGACACTCAACTTACATCCCAGATCAAAACCACAGATATTTAAAAATAAGAAAATATCACAGTATCACAGTATGTATATAAACAATAGATAAAATGTTAAAGGTTGTGTGTACCTGTTGTGATAGGTGATGATCGCTGTGAGAGATCTGACACAGATGCGGTAACACATCATCTGAATCTTCTCACTCAGGTAAAACCTTACACTGAAGACACAGAGCTTAATGCAACAACAATCACTGCAGCTCCTGAATTACTGATTCAAACTTTAAAATATTGTCATTTTAAACCAATCAACTATAGAGATGGACAACATGACAGAGGTGAAACCAAATCTGGATCGCCGCCTGGTGGCTGGCTGGAGAATAGTTCAATAACACCCTCTTGGACCAAACTAAAACTAAAAAGCCAAAGTACTTTTGTATTCAAGTTATTTTAGCTTCATTTTTGTACACCTGGAGGATTTGAGCCTGTTTCATCCATCTTTACATACAGTCTATGTTTTAAACCTGAGATTGTCTGATTACATGACGTCTCACGCGCACTTTGAACAATTATGGGAACTGGACAAAACTTACTCTGTATTTGGTAAAACCGCCACCAAGGTTGTCAGGACTAGGAGCAAACTAATGCCAGTGACTGCCAGAGTAACCCTGCAGGAAAGAGAATTGTGAAGCACTTATTTACCCAGTCAGCAACTTGACCATCAGATGAATCTGCCTGTGTGTGGCTCTGACCTGAGAGGCAGCAGGACCCCGTAGCGGACGAGGACCCCCAAGCCCCACAGGGCTGTGAGTCTCAGACTTATGTGACGGAAGTTGTAGCTGCTTCGGGTCAGTAGGTTCCAGCTTTCCAGTTCCTGGGCTGAAAAGCGCTTGGTCACCTCATCGTCCACGATGCTCTCCACGCCTCTCCGGCAGAAGTAGAAGATGTCCGTCATTTCGAACTCCGCCTCTGAGCGCAGACAACCACGAAGCTCCTGGATCTCCTGCTGCAAAGAGGATAGTGGTTCTTTGGCTATGATACCTACGATGAGATTGGGAAGAAAAAAAAACACATATTTGAGATAATGGAAAAATATATATATATATATATACAATAGGCCTTCATGAATGAGAAATGTGAAAATAGTATTTGTATACCAGTGCTATATGGTTTATAGAGTTCCTGATTCTTTTTCTTCGCTTCAATCTCCATTCGTATCGTCGCCCACTAATTCAAGAGACAACACAATCAGATAACTAGATTAGCGAATTAGATCAATTCAGGTTTGTATTTTTTACGTTTACACTGATGTTTGATGTCCAGCACGGTAAGAGTAAGAACTGAGGCTGACTTACATACAGACACACAACTAATGACCAGCAAATATGAAGTTGCATTAGAAGTAATACACAAGAAAATACAACGATTCTTAGGTGATGAAACACTATTAATAAAAACGTATTTCTGAATAGTTTATTCAACTTCTGCCAATTGATCCCCCCTAAAGCCGTCATTCACTTGTTTTAACATTATCTATGATGAAAGTGGTGAAATAAGGCAAAATGATTCTTGGAGTCCACAGCTCTGTAGAAGAGAAGGTTGGGACGACATGCTCTTTCATGAGAAGCTTGCAGCTGCTGGGAACTTACAGCCACACTCGACAAATTCAGTCCTCTACCCTTTGATTGACTTACTCAAGCGTAAGTAGGTCACAGTTTGGATGCATCAGACTGCTGTGCCACCTGGACCTGGAGAAAAGAACCACCGCTCGATGTGTACGCTAAATAAAACAACCAAACCACACTATTGACGGCCACTGAGCTGCTACAGGGAATCAAACAGCGACTCATGCTGAGCCCAATTCTAAAGGTGCGACAACTGGATTACAACAGCTGCCTCCGACTGTCCCACAACCTCCAGGGAAGGAGGAAAACATTTTGCAAAATGTCCCAAAATAAATCTAACTTCGTCCCAGGAGTCTAAGCTCCCTGATGTATGTACACCACCTCAATTGGCTGTCCCATGGCTAAAAGCTTGTTTGTCCCAGAGGCCTGTTCCAAAGCCTACATCCCTGAGGGAGAGGACCAACATGTCCCATGTGTCTCACAATCTGTCCCGTCCAACAAAGAATGCATGTGTTTATCAAATAGGATTACCACTGTTTTAGTGTGTCAAATGTACTAATAACTCTAGGGTCCATAATTGTCACAGTGCTTTAGAGATAGTGTAAGATATTTGTCTCAAAATGTTGTACAATAAATAAATAAGCTCAATAAAATAACATTTAATTTCACCAAAGACCCTGGTTCAATAACACGTGAATGCAAAAGGTCAAAGGTCACCAAGCTCACCTCAAAGATCCTGAGAAGTGTCCTCATGTAGAGTCTGCGCAAACCGAAGGAGACTCCGAGTACAGACGGCACGATCATGAGGACGAAGAGGAGACCGAACCACACAGTGATGGAGAGACCGAGACACAGCAGGTTGTCAGCAGGAAACAGAGTCATGCTAAGAACAAGAGGCGACACAACCACAACGCACACAACCCTGGAGACATCAGCTTTCGGTCGAGTCCTCTGGGCTTCTGTGACATCAGGGGAAGATCATCGTCTGCGTGGGACAAAGAAACAAGTCACAGAAGAGTCAAATCTTAATAATCCCAAATGTTCTCCCAATGTTTCAGCACAATATACAGCATATGTTTCTATGATAAAATATTATTTATGTTATTATATTGACATGTTACTGATATATTCTATGATCTTGGTCAACGGTTTAAAACGGACATATTGGTTGTGGGTGCCCCTGTGAGAGGCTGCTATGCTGAAATTCTTCCTCTTTTTATTTCTTAAGAATGAAATTGCCTCATTTCCTGACACCATGAGTAAGAGTTATTTTTTGCTTTTCAACAACGAGGCAATGACTGTTGGTTACAATTGTAAAGTGACAGCAGTTATCTTAGTTCTCTGTCAGCTGTCAGACACAAAGTGGCTGAGTGCAGAGAGTAAATTATAATGAGGGAGTCGATTGTGAGTTACTGACTCACAGCTAGAGTTCAACTGTGAGCTGTGTAGTTCAAATAACACTTTAATATCAGTCATAAAATGTTTATCTCTTGTATTGTAATAATTAAGAAAACAGTAAGAATATTTCTAGATTTAATTAAAATCAAATAAATAATAAAGCCTAAAATGTAATTGTGTCAAACTTGGACTGGGCAATATGGCCAAAAATGTATATAGATAACATTTTCATATGAGTTAATATCGATAATAATATATAGTAACATCTTAAATGTGTCTCATTAATGATCATTTTAGCCACAGATTCATACGTTTTCCTTTTTTTGTATGTTTTTAATAAGTTTGCTGTGTTTTAGTGTGTTTGTGTGATTTATTGTACATATTATCACACTGCACATAGTTTTCTTGTTTTTACACTGTATATATTTTCGTTTTTATTCCATTCATATTGTTCTATATTTTGTATATTTCCTTACACTTAAGTATTATTATTCTTTCACTCAAGTATTGCATGTTTCTTATTACTGTTGCCTATTTTTTACTCTTGCTGCTGCAATATCGCAAATTTCCCCATTGTGGGACCAATAAATGATTATCTTATATTATCTTATCCTATCTTATCTTATCTTATCTTATCTTATTCGACCCTGTTTATATGTATATTTTAAAATCTCTTACCTCACTGCTGCTCACCTTGAACCAGCTCTCCCTGAAGGAAGAGATACTGTGTCTTCCTGGTTAAATAAAGGAAAAAATAAAACAATAAAACAAAATGATAAAGCTGGTAAACACTTAAAAAACTCCAGAGTGATAGTAAGAGTTCAGTTGATTCACTGATATCTAGACACAGCACTTTAGCTGCATATTAGCACAACTTCTCCAAATGAAGCAGCTCTGACCAGGCTCCGGAATTAACGCACTAAGCGTCAGTGCTGATCGGGGGAGGATTGAAGCGACAGACGGTCTCAGGCGTTTCTCCATCTGGCCTCATGTCATGACTGAAGCTCAGGGATCTCTCACACTCTGTGTTCGGTTGTTATCAGCTTTAAACAGCAGGAAAACAGAGCAAACACAAGTCCTCCACAGCCCAAGTTTCTGCAGCAGTCAGCCCCACAATCCCATCACTCCCCCCGGGTCGGACTCACGGAGACACCGTGTGCATGTCGGTGCTGCTGCAGACACACCGGCTCCAAACGGACCGAGGATCAACCAGCACCAGACTGAAAGGATTCACACTCCTCAGGGGATAAACACAGAGGTAATGAGTGGACATGTCTTGGTGACACTTCACTATAGTGAGGGTTTTGAACAACAATAATAATAATTCTAATAATAATCAGTTATATGACCATACTAATATCAAAATAATAATAATATCAAAATAATAAATAGAATAAAATAATTAAAAATCCAATCAACAGCAGACTATTAATTAGAGCCTGACCTACATGGATTTGTTTGGAGCCAATACAAACACCACCTCATCACAGTGAGGATATTTAACATTATTCAATTAGTAACAATAGTTATATAATGAAAGTAAGAGACTATTAATTAGATTCGACCGATGTGTATTTCTGGGGGCCGATACTGATTTTACACTTTAAAAACAGTGAGGGTATTGAACATTATTCTTGAAAAAATAATGTAAATATAATTTTTTAAATCACAATAAAAAATAAAATAGACAACAATAGACTAAAATAATGAAAAGTGTTGTGATGTAACTAACAGCAGACTATTAATTACAACCTGACCGGACTGTGTCTTTTCGGGGGCCCATTCAAACACCAATATTAAGGAGTAAAAAATATCCAATACATTAGCCAATTGCTTATCTATATATATATATAGATCTATATATATATATATATCCAGATCAATGAGCTCCTCCTGATGATGGTGCTGCAGGATAAGGAACAGAGGGAACAGCAGGAGGAGCAAACCTTCAAGCGTCCATGGAGACTTGTGTGTGACGGAGTGTGTTGGCCACCAGGGAGCGATCAAGATGTTGACAACAAGTACGTACATACTGTAACACCTACACACAGTAAATGTAGCACCCACCACACTCTCAACCCCCAACAACCAAAGACTGGGAAATAACCATTACATCACCAGTATATTATTGGAATGAAAATAATGCAATATTTAAAAGACACCAGCTGTTTTATGGTAACAGATATGGATTTAACAGATGTTTGTTGTTAAAATCAAAAAATGTTATATGTAAAGCATGCTGTAGCTATAGAAAATAAGTTATATTATTGTTGTTGTTGTTATTACATTTTTTGTTATTTGCCGAGCCCCCAATTAAATTACAACTGGGAAAAAACAGTCAAGAGAAAAAACACACATTAGTCTGTCCAATAAAAATCTTTATTTATATTATCTTTATTTATGCTACAAATTGCTGTTGTTTTCTAGCATGCATAGTTTCACACAGTTAAGACAAGTAAAATCACAAAGTCAGATTTCCCCTTAGAAGAATATCTTAGCTTTAGAACATGCATATATACCCATGCCCAGTCAGGAACAGTCAGTAATAATTTCTCTGCCCAAGGAAACAAAGGGCATTTTGACAGCCATTTTAAAAACAAGATCCAGTGAATCATATTTCTAGAACATACTGCATAATCTTAATTCACCGCATGAGACTCAAATAACATTTTTAGAAACTTTCTTTGGCTTTTTTTGTCATATAGAAGCTAATGCGGCTTAGACTATTGATAATGAAGGTGGGGGGGGGTACAACGAAATGGAAGTAGGGATTGTGCTGTAGGGGCGGCTGATGGTTGAGGTTGATGGTTCGATTGAATTTGAGGTATCAAAAGTTAAAAGTGAAAATGCTGCACCAAAGTGAAAAATCACTTCAGAACCAGTAGATTCCTAATATCCCCAAAACAAGCACACGTATCGGAGGTCTCTGATAATAATTAAAGCAATAACAACGTCCATCTTTCCGCTGTAGTTTTAAGTCTCTGTTGATAATCTACCGCTGTTAGTTAGGTAGAGACGGGGCTTTTATTGTCTGAGTATTCATGCAAAGTAATATTCAGAATCAGGAAAATATACTGGAATTTTAAAAAGGCCCTTCACAGTAGTCAGGAAACGTTGCAGTCGAAAAGAATCTGTTCACCTTATGCACACTGAAGGTTACATATATATATCACAGTAAGATACGCAGAATGAACTGCGTCAGTGCTACATTACATAGAACTACAAAACATTGGCTCGCCCTAACCAGGGTTCAACAACTGTCTCAAACATCACATTACCCACAACGGCATTATAGAAATGTCTCTACTAAAGGAAAATAAGCTTATATACATATATATTAAATTATATATTATTCATTTATTTATTTTAAGATTTAATGAGGGAGATAATAATCCTACAGTTTAGGGTGCAGAGAGAAAAACAGTATGCACAAAACACAAACGCACAGCTTCAAACAGGATCACATGGAATATTCCCCATATTGCTATAATTGTATTTGTGCTTCTCGGCATTATAAAGGAATGTGTTGTATGTGTGGTTTGCTGGCATTGTGTCGTTGGTGCAAATGCGTTCCTCTTAAATGCTACTGTTACAAATAGTGTCTGAGCAAAATGACACAAACATCACGTTGCCCATCGGGTCAGAAACAACATCATCGTTAAAAATGTCGTCACTAAAGGAAAATAGGCTTCTTCTTCTTCTATTTTTTATATATATAAAGTTAGAAATGCAGCTGTTGACTGTGTTGATGCTCAATAAGAAACAGCAGCAGCATATCGTCATCAACAGTGTGGCTCCTGGCAACAGTGGTCAGCCTCTGTGCTTCAGCGTGGCAGTTTCAGGCCAGGGGGTTGATATGTATTTGATCTCGTGTTCATCGTCAGTTTCAGAAGTTTAAGATCCGTCAGCGTCTCCTCCACGTTCGGGTTTTTTGAACGTCTCGGCTCTCGATCTGCGGCAAACTCACCGAGACATCATCCGCACAAACTCTGTCAATTAAAGAGAAGGACAGTTTTAAAAAGGACGGTCAATCACCTGTGTTAGTTAAAATCGACAGTAAAATGTATGACGCTGCACTGGTGCATGTATTTATTCATTTATTTGTGTTTGTCAGGGACTATGCAGCGACACAGGTTGCAGGACAGACATGAGCTGCATGTAGGATTTCTAGCCGAGGCTAACTTGCAACCCCTGCCCTTGATTACGCTTAAACCTAAAAAGGTCACAATACATTATTGCAATAAAAATATAAGTAAACTCAACACACAATAACAAATTCGCACAGCTGCAAGACATAGGTTTTTTGTTTTGGGGTATGCACATTAACCATGAGCTGCATGTATTCAGGCACATGATAAAATAGTACTTGTTCATTAATACTGATCATGTTTAGTTTTTCTCATGAATGAATGCAATTTGTTTCAATTCAGCTTTCTCTGTGGGTTTTAACTACTTAAAAATATGAATCAGGGCTTGTAACTAAAAGTCACAGACAGTGTTTTTAGTTTTTTCCCTGAAATCTACCCTCTAAGCAGTTTGCAGTTTTCTGAGCAGCAGCATTCCCTGATATTTTTATCCCTGGCAGCCTGCATGCATCTGTTTCTCTGTGTGTAATCTACGAGGTGGCATAATCCCTCGGTATGGAGATAATCTGACAGACCTACTGCCTTCATCCCCACACCAGCGTGGTGTTGGGATTTCAGCTCGACACATGCTGGGATTTGCAACGTGTGTGCATGTTCAGATCAACTGTCGGAAGGAGGAGTAACATGTGTGATTTGCAAACGATGTTGGATGTTATCCTTCACCTTCAAAGTCCACGTGTCCATCTCCGTTCAGATCTATGTCTCGTAGGATGTCCTCCAGATCTCTGTGTCCAACCTGGAGAACACAGATTGTGAGGGGGTTCCACTTTATATGGTGCAAGCTCACGTTTAAATACTGAATGGAGAAATAAGACTCTCCCAGTAGTTCTGTACCTGTTGTCCAAGAAGTTTCTTCATCGCCTCTCTAAGTTCCGCTGTGCTGATCTGGCCATCGCCATTTGTGTCAAACTGAAATGAAGAGAAAAAAGACAAATAAGAGAAGCAATTAACAAAATTCTCTTAAATATGAGTGAACATCCTAAAGATTGTTGTCATGCCGATCTGACGTAAAAGTGTTTTTTTTTACTTTGACCCGATTTAAACCCATTGGGAAATTCTATCGGTTATATATATATTTTTAAACCTTTTTTCTCCTGACTTTCCTCACCTCCTTAAATGCATCTCTCAGCTCTTTCACCCCAATCATGTCCGCAGTTTCAGCCAGAAGTTTGGGCCCCATGAGTTCAACGAAGTCCTCAAAGTCAACATGTCCTCCCACTGGGAGACAGAGGGAGGGGAGGAAGTCGAGAGGGACAAAGCGTATTTCATTCATGCTCCGGCTGAAGCTTTGTGTTTGAATTAATAGTGGAAATAATTCACGGTTTCACTCACGGTTCATGTTGATCTGCTGACTCAGCTCTATCAGCTCCATCTCCGTCGGCATGTAGCCCATAGTCCTCATGCAGTTCCCCAGGTCTTTGCAGCCGATGAAGCCATCTTTGTCTTTGTCGAACTCCCTGAAAGCCTCGCGCAACTCTGAGAGGCGGAGAAATCACGTATGAGTGTGAGATAAAGGTTTAAATGATATGAGGATTTAAATTATTAATTTGCATTCTTTACAGCCCTGAAATGTAACGTACCATCCATTTCTTCTGGCCTCAGCTCTCGATCCTGTGAAGGATCACAGCGAAGAGTCAGGAAACAAAAACTGCTGATATTTTTGAAAATCATGCCAATGTGCATCATTCCTCACACAACATGACACCGTAAATCTAATAAATAGGCAACTACAAGTATGTGCCACAGTGCCAAGAGTCTGCAGGTCTCCCTCCAGCCAGAGAGGAAGAGCTTTGACACCTCCTGCTGAAGTGTTCGGATGCTATAAAACATGTAGATTCTTGGCACTCTGAGATACTTGGGCAAATAATAACACATAGTTACGTTTTGGGATAAAAGTAAAAAATAGCAGAAAGAAGATTAGATATTTAATAATATAGGATTTTTAAGAGTAGAAAGGAATCTGACACATTTGCTGTATCCGTTGTGAAGTTATGTGTTTTTTCAAGTTTGCCGCTTGCGTGGATTTGCAGAAACGACGGAAAAAACTCAACATATGCGCTAGTTCTTTTATTTCTTCTTTTATCTGCTGCTCCATTCAACTAAAATGACTCAATCCCAACACCAACAGCCATCTGAGAACTGGTCTTTAGAGGAGTCAGTAAACACGCAGTTGAGAACACTGAAAGGTTCAACATCCCTGTTTTCTTTAATGACAAGAACTTGACATGTGTCATCACAGCAGGAAACAGACAGAGAAATAATCTCCAGGTAAAAATCATTTCTGCCACCGCTGCATGATTTAATAATCCTCTGAGAAATGTCCATGTGTTTATGGGTAATGCAGCCTCAGACACAAACACACACACACAAACACACACACACACACACACACACACACACACACACACACACCACACACACACACACACACACACACACACACACACACACACACACACACGTTGTCACAATACCATCTTCTCAGTTGCACCACGCTGACTTACATGCTCTTAGTGCTGACATTAAAGTGAGAGGTGATTACCACACACATTCATGGTGAGTTCCAGTTACTGTGTGTGTACTGCATTGTGTGCTAATCTCTCCTGGCATGCATGCACATGATATTTTCTGGACTTACGTACAGCCTGCCGGCTCTCAGCGAAGCCCTTGCGTAGAAAGATGCACGCGGGCCCCAGCACGTTGTGCATGTTGGCTCCGTTCTGGGCCAGGGCCACTAGCGGCTCAAGATAGGCCCCCCCAGAGCCCCCCTCCTCACAGGACTGCACTGCTTTGTAGTTCTTCTTCTGGTCCTGGAGCAGCATCCGGGGCAGGGGGGCCAGACATGGGAGCAGGGGCAAAGACAGGGGTAGAGACCGTGACTCAGCTTGTGGTAGCATGGGGCGAACATGGAGGTGGGATGGATGGGGGGGTTCTAAAGCAGGAGGTCTGTCAGTCATGCAGAGGTGTAGTCAGGTCTGTCATGGTGGAGGAAAGCACCTCAGTCAGCACCTCAGCTGGAGGGAAGGGGACTCATGCACAACAGAACAGCACCAAGCCTCTATAGCAACAATCCACCGCCTGTTTTCATGCAACTGCTCTCGAATCAGTTTGTTCCAGTTTTCACCTGCACATTTTCTACTGTAAAGAATAATTGCAATTTATAGCTGATAGTCTAATCTTTGTATTTTTCTATCTTCTGCTCTAACTCTTACAATAATATGCTCTCACCACAGTAGCTGCAGTGACAAACTGTCAGAAACCCTGTGGTCAGACAGGCTTATTTGGAGGAGACTTTACGCACCAAATCATCATGTGGTCTAGAAGATTACGTTGAGGTTTAGTCAGCTGTTTAAATATAATCACCAATTAGCCCGTCAACTAGGGGGCAGAAGTTGTTCTCACAGAAATCAACCCAATTACAGAGACTAAAAACATGCGTCCACTGCCGGATAAAGTCCAACCATCCAACCTGACTGATATCTGAATTAGAGAAGCAGTTTCATCTGAGGCTAAATGCAGAATGCTACACTACACAATAAAATGTACTCTTCAATTACTTCCACCCATTTTTTCCAAGCAGATATAAACCCCATTTAAACAGTAGCATCTCTTTATAAAACACTAAAATGCGCGTCAGGTCTTCAATTACCGACGTCCAACTCAGTGGCTAAAAACCCAGCGACAAGCACGTGAAGTCGACTCGTGTCACAGCGAATTACCCCGAGGCCATTTTTGCTGCTGCCTCAAATCTCTCAGACGTGAGCTCGTGCCTGTCTTCAGATGGATGTCGCAGTAAAGCCAATGAGACATTTGCATGCATACAGAATAAAAGAAAATTAATATGCATTTTTGTACTTCGCGCAGTCGCACGTAGTATTAGTATGCTCTACAAATGACCTTCACTCTCCATCTGTTGCCATGCCACCTCTTCATGCATTCCTAAAGTCCCCACCACAGGAACGGATGCCCAAAGGGTAATCTGACCAAGTGAGGCATGGAGCTGGGCTGTCTTCGGGTATATCGCGCCAGAAAAAGTACTACGAAGCAACGCGCTTGCATTTATATAACAACCCATCCCCAACCCCCCAAAAAGGGCTCTAGTCAAGCAAGAACTTCTCCAGCAAACCATCCATGTTATGCACAGATGGCGTCAACAGTTGCTTGTGCTTCCTCAAGGATGTGCAGCTGCTGATATGAAGAGAAGTCTTTTTTCTGGGATCGTCTGAGCGTCTTTGCAGGAATACAATGAGGACAGTGAATGTTAGACACACATTGTACAAGCGAAGGTTACGGGGCCTTGAGTTTTTCAAAAAAAATAATTACGAATCACTGCCTCACATCCAGCAGACCAGTGCGATCGGGTCAACTCTAAAGTTTATCGACAGGATCTAAATTCCCCTTATTTTCAACTCAGCCGACGGGGTCAAGATCAAGCAGCAACTTCTCTGACCCATCCGAGATTTGTTTTCCAGCGAGCGATACGACGCAGTGATTAGAACTGAGATGACGTTTATCCAAAAAGACTCATAATAGGATGCAAATGTCGGATTAACGCAGCAGTGTGATCCACACGGAATGAGTTTTAAAGGCGGTCAACAAGGTCCTGCGACAACAATCAAGACTAAGACACTCTATCGCAAATAATGACTAAAATAAAAGCATGAGACAATAAGATTTGTCTTGAAATATCCTTCATTTGTCCTCCTTTGCATCACAAGACACGGGGCAACAGTCCAGTCAGACAGAAGCAGTCAACCAGTACAGGTCCAGTCAAAAAGCCTTGGGTCAGGTTGGGGGACACACCATGAGACAAACATGCAGGGGATTCAAGGAGACCACAGCTAAATGAAAAACCTCGACCTTACCTTCTTGGTGAAAATTTTGAGCGACTTTACAGAGTTGCCCATTGCAAAAAAAGAAAAATCCTTCCTGTTTTATGTTTTCTCTCTAACTGTGTCTGTGTTGGTGTGCCTGTATGGGAGTGCACGTGTATGCATGTGTGTTTGCATATGTGTCCGGGCATGCATGGGAATAGGAGTGACTAGAGAGGGAGAGAGGGTTCAGTGGGTCATTGACTAATACAAGAGGACGTTTGGGAAAAAGCGGGGAGCGGAGCGGAGGTATCATAGGAGGTGGAGAGAGGTGAGGAGGGAGAGGACGGAGACGTGTGCAGGGAGGACCCACAGGCAAGGGCACTGGGAGGTACGAGGGGAGGAACACTGAGACAAAGGAGGAAACGTGTAAACAAGAACGGAGGACAGATCAGAAAAACAAAAAAGATTAGCGAGGGAGAGGGAGCATGCAATGTGAACAGAGCGAGATGCAAGCGCCAGGAGTAGAAAAAGCAAGATTGCTTATTCATTCCATCCTCTCTCCTACAGTGTATTTCCTCCCTCCCTCCCTCCCCTCTACCCTCTCTCTCTCTCTCTCTCTCTCTCTCTCTCTCTCTCTCTCTCTCTCTCTCTCTCACCCTCGCTCTTTCTCTCTCTCGTTCTGTCCGTCCGTCTGTCCCTTGCTCTTTTTCCCTCACCCTCTCCCCTACGCATTTAAACCATCTATGCGAATGTGACAGAAGAGGCTCGTTCGGACAACATTACCTTCCCCTGAGCAAGATGCCGGAGACACTAATCCAAACACACACACACACACACATACACACTCGATTAAACACACATGAGGGGCTGTGAAGCTAAAAATATAACACGCTTTCTCTTCCCCCTTCTCTCCCCACTCTCTCCCTCTCTCTTTCTCTATCTCTCTCTCCCTCTCCCACACAAACACACACACACACACACACACACACACACACACACACACACACACACACACACACACACACACACACACACACACACACACACACACACACACACACACACACACACACCCTGACGTAAAAGCATCACAAAGTCATGGTAAGCTTGAAGGGCTTGAATACAGATGAAAGCCAAAATGTGCAAGAAATAACAAAGGATCCTGAACCACCAAGGATGTGCAAATGCAGTAAATGCTCTCTTTCAGCCTTTCACACACACACACACACACACACACACACACACACACACACACACACACACAAATTTCTCGTCAGCCTTGAAGACAAAACAGTAGCATCTCTACAAACCAGTGGCAAACAGTGAAAGTGTTCAAGTATTGTACTTAAAATAAAAGGTGTTTATTTCTATATTATGTTATCTGACATTGGGCGAGAGGCGGGGGTGCACCCTGGACATGTTGCAAGTCTCCAATGAACCAAACTCAGTAAATTAAACTATAAAATAAATAAACAAATTAACTGAATTTGTTTAGTAAATTAACCTAATTCTTGGTCCTAAATCGCTAACCAGAGACACTGATCTGAATCTTTATTAATAAGGCTCAGAGGTCGATATATAATTTTTAAGAATATAAACCTGTTTAAGAATATGTTTTTAAGGACTCACAGAGGAGAATTTGTATTGTGTCATGCCTCCAGTTGGTTGAAGACGTATAAATACTCTCTGCTTTCAATAATAATTAGTGTAGGTTCAATTACATCTGCTTAAACTAATGCTCATAGATCGACATAGATCTTTGCATTGTGAAAACAGGGTTCATGCACGTGCATCGTTGTGCACAGTGAAGCTCAAACGTCATAACAATAAGCGCAACCAAACTTTGAAGGGATTCAATCACTTCTTCCACCACCGCTTCCAAAATGATGAAGCACAACATCCAGCATTTACCCACACTTTGGTTTTTTTTTAAATCTGGACGCCTTCACTCCTGAGGTGACTGTGGCACAAATGCACTTCCGAGTTTCCCTCTCCGTGTTCGACCTTGTCTATTCTCTGCTATTTTTAATGAACACATTCACGCCGGAGCCGTTTCAGACCTCGCTCCCATTCAGCGTCTCCGCGGCTCCTCTGTGCTCCTCTGCGGATGATTCATCCATCCTCTCACCGGAGGCTCATTGTGAACTTCAGAACACATCAGACGACAGACACAGGAGCCGTCAGTTCTCATAATGTCAGACCACAGTGTGCACGGGCATGAGATCCATCTCTCCTCTCTCTATCTCTCTATTCTTCTCTTTCTGCCACACCATCTCTCCCACTTAGACTTCACACATTTACATAACTGCTTTCCTGCTGACATCTCAGGAGAAAAACATTATCTGGTTATTAGATGATTTTTGGGGCAAAGACCCATTAAACTAAATCACTTCTCTGATTTCTAACAGCAGCATTATTCTTGCAGCATATTAAAAAAAAGCTAAATACATGCACTAGACAGGAGGCTAATTCCAAGAGAGAATATTAATAATTGCTTTTGCTTTTAAATGAAGATTTTGAGGTCAAATCTACTGCCATCAAGTGTGTTAAATGAGCTGGGAGATGGAGAAGAGATGTAGAAGAAGGGTCTCTCATGGGTTCATCATCAATCTTTTTCTTCCTGTTCTTTTGTAAGATAAGGAAATCTCTTTTCTTTAGCAAAATGTGAAGAAATATAATAATTTTTGTTCAAAGTAGTCATTTAAGCCATGTGTCTGGATGACAAGACGACGGATTGAATGTGATAAAAAAGAAATGTGACCCTGAGAGTTTTTGTGCGTATGTTTCTGTCGTCATCGGAGGACATAAAAAATAAAAAACATAAAAAATGCAGACTTGCGTCATCCTCTTGTGCTCGGGCTGAGACGTCACAGTTTAATCCTCCATTCGATTAATTCATTCACATCAGAGGAGCTGAAATCTGTAACTTTCATAATGATTATTCTGGCGTGGCACCATTTTTCCAGCTGTTAGTCTAATTAAAGGGCTAGTGCGTCAGAAGGGGGGTAAAAATAAAATAGATAAGTCTCATTCCAGTCAATTAAACCTCTGTTGTTGTTTTTCCCTCTGATTCATTTATCCCTTGTCCTCTGTCTCGAAGTGTCTCTCACTGATTTCCCTCCATAAATATTCAGCATCATCAAGCAGACGCATACACTTAACATCGCTCTTTCATCTCACTGCCTAATCCCCATCTCAAAAAAGGGATTTAACCAAAGAGGGAATTTTTCTACCTCCTCCTTTGCCGGCAGAGATATAAAAATACCCATGTGTGTCTAAAAATAGCCTGCCATACTCTCCACATACTGGAGGCATATGCCTGTGGTGAATACGATGATGCTTCGCTCTCTTTTTCCTCTCCCTTATATCTCCTTATTTCCAGAATCATGTTTTTTTCCTCTCCAGCACACCTCCTCTGTCTTGTCATTTCCTCTGAGATGTCATCAAGGTCAGCGTGACCCCCGGCAGGAGAACGAGGGATAAGAGGAAGGGAGGTGTTGTAAAAAAAAAAACGGGAAAAGGGACAGAGAGACAGGAAACGTCAGCATCTGGGAGTGTAAAGGATGAGTTGCAGGAGGAAGTGAAGGGCTAATCTGTGTGTGAGGACCTTTCCTCACATTGTCCTCGGACCTGTCAGGTGGGAGCAGGCAAGTGAGAGCTGATAAGTGTCTGAATTATATAACGACCATAAAAGTAACTCTCCTCTCTTTCCTCCCTTTCCTGTCATGTCCTTCATCCTTGCCTCCTTCACTTTCTTCCCCTGCGCTGTCACTTTTCCCTGATGTGACACACAGAGGACTGTAAATCTCTCTCTCCCTCTCCCCCCCTCTCTCTGTCACACACACACACACACACACACACACACACACACACACACACACACACACACACACACACACACACACACACACAGTCTGAGTTCAACCCTATTAGTACAAACAGTACTTGCTCCCTCTGCTGGTTAATACACATATCCTTTCATCTATATTTAATTTGAAAAAAAAAAAAATCATGTCTCTAAATAGTCATTTCTCAACAGCAGAGAACAAAGGTCTGATAATAACCCGTCTCTGCTGCGCACTTCAGCTTTCCTGCGAGGATTTGTACAACAAGGTCAGTGAAGGTCGCCAAATCTGAGAATGGAGAATCTCTAAAAATAGAAACCACATTTCCTGCAGGGACAAAGAACTCACGTTCTGTCCTTCAACAAGGTTTCTGGTGTGACCTTAAACACTCAAATGTGCAGAGTTTGGTCAACCGTGGTGCAAAATCTAATGAATCGTATATTTAACCACGAGCTGCAGATCACATTCGCCCTTATCCTATAACCCCCCCACACCAGCCTTTTGGTAATCGTGATTCATCTAATGAATATGAAAACTGGGATTATAAACTGGTAGCTGGGAGACACATGTCTCCTCCTGCTGCAGACCTGCTCTTTTACTTCTCAGATTGGCTCTGGCAGGTTGCATGTTTGCCAAAAGATGCGAATGTTTTCACCGAGGCAAAAATAGAAAAACTGAATAATTAAATAAATAGAATTTTAAAAAAATTCCAGCCCTCCTCCAGTTTCTCATAATCAGGTCTTGATGTGCTATTTTTAGCTTGGTGCACTGAATGAGTTCTGTTGGGATAGTATGCAGATCTTGATGTTACATAAGAAAAAATAGGAAACCAGTGAGTTATCGGGAGTGTGCAGTATCTCACCCTGCGTCACATGTATTCAAAGAGCATTAAGGACGTGTGTGTGTGTGTGTGTGTGTGTGTGTGTGTGTGTGTGTGTGTGTGTGTGCGTGTGTGCGTGTGTGCGTGGTCACTACAATGAAACAGCTTGAGTAAGATGCTGAGCAGGTGCAGACACGTGGACATTTCAAGCTGTCTTGGAATTTTCTTTCTTTTCATTGTCACACATACATCATTCACCCACTCTCTCTCTCTCTCTCTCTCTCTCTCTCTCTCTCTCTCTCTCTCTCTCTCTCTCTCTCTCTCTCTCTCTCTCTGGCTTCCTGTCACACAAACACTGATGCGCACAACTAACTTTTGTCCACTCACAAAGTCATTGGCCGCTGGGCATGACTGAACTTCGCGACGTCACAGAAAACACACAAACGAGCCTGCCCTTCAATAACTTGATGATTCAGTCCCAAAATATAGTCACAGTCACTTTGCTTGTAAACTTCTGACATGAATAATCTTGTTTTTTTATACTTCAACACATCCAGAGCTGCCGCAGCCGTCACAGCCCTTCAAATGCACAACAACACAATGCCGTGCTCACTGCTCCATCACAAATCTTCACCTGATCATTCACAGATTTGATGGAAATGACAAACTACCAACTAGCACATGTGTCAGCAGCTGTGGAGACTTTATGTAGTAGCACAGCACCGCACAGATTTTTGCCCTCGCCGGAACCCCTAAGACTGATTGAAGCTCTGGCCTGGATTGAGAGGAGTTATTTCTGGAACACATTAGCGCACAGGGAGGTAATTGTCTCCTCTTGAGCTTTTTATCATCAACGCAGAAAGAAGGATTTCAGCGACACAAGAAAGAGAAAATGAGAGACGGGATGTTCTGCAGCTGTACGAGATCTGTGTGGACAGGGGAGGGGGGGTATGGTGTCTCGTGGAAAGGTGATGTGTTAGTGGTGAACAGGTGATGCAGGGAAGGAGAGATAGAACCTTTATATCTGTATGCTGTCAGTAAAAGTATAAATATCAGATTATATCTTATCAGAACTTCTCACCTGAATGTGGTGTCAGGGTGAAGATGAACTTACCTGTGTGACCGTGTGGCCGTGTGTGTGTGTGTGTGTGCGTGTGTGTTGACAACCTCTCATCCCTGAAAAAGTTTTCCAAAGAAAGTTGATCCCTCGGCCACAATGAAAGTGACCTGTGTTCACATTGGGATACATGATCCCAATGTGAACACAGTCACTTTCATCCCAGAACCAACCACCCCCATCCGACCCTGCCATCGAGATTTGGACTGAAAGCACACATCCATTTTTAATCAGCTGCACTGAGGCGAAGCGACCACAGGCTTGGTCACACTGTGTCTCAATGTGTCATCTCACCTGTGAAGCTGGTTCTGCACTTTTAATAATGTAGTAAAACATTTACTACGTTAAAATACAATGTGTGCATAGTGTTGACGGAGAGTAACCCGGGCCCCTGTTATACTGGAATTAGTGATGATCAATTTAAATAACTAATTAATTGATCAATTAGTACTGAATATATACTTTCAGTGATGGACTTTATAAATTAGCTATTTCGTTGGTTGCAATGTCCCCAGCGATGGCTCCACTTGCTGCTTCCTCTCTTTGAGAACCACATCTATTGGAGCTTTTCCTTCCTCACAGAGATGATGGGCTGTGGATCATTGTGGATGAGGCTGTGAAGCCCATTGAGATTATGTAATTTAGATGAATTTGACCAGAGTGAAAGACATTGATGACTGCATTGGTAGCCCATCATCTCCCTCTTTGTGTATAACATGACTGAAAGTTTGTGCCAGTTCCAAGTAAAAACTCTGACTCTGGTTTCTTGATTCATTCTACTGCTGATGGTTTTTTATTTAATTTACAGCTTGAAATCTCGCCCTGTTCATGGTGTTACACGATAATACACCCACACACTTAACAGTGCATGAGTGAGTGTTGAGTGATATGAAGATTGGACAGAATTGTTATTGCATTTCTACAAATGATCAAATGTTTTAAATGATAATGTGGTTTCCTCTGCAGCTTTGAGTCTGTATACTTCCACCACGTTTTCAAAGGGTGTAATTTCCTCTGCATGCCGTCTTACCTGGCCGAACACTGACTTCACTATGGGATGGAGACTGGAGTCGTATTCAGACGAGGTCCCGCTCAGTCTCTTGGATGTGCGGCGCCCCGCGGGCCGGACAGGTGCACCGGAGGCAGGTGTGTCCGAGCTGAGGCTGGAGGACGAGCCGGTGATCACTCTCTCCCTGGGCTCGAAGAAGAAATCCGCGTCGTCCGTGTGCTTCGGGTAAGACGGAGTTGGAGAGGTCCTCCTGCCCTGGTGATGCGCTGCAGGAGGCGGCTCACCTCTCGGGGAGTCGTGCTGCGGATGGGGGTGTTTGGACCTGGTGGAGTTGCTGCGCTCCTTCTGATGTCGGCTCGCTCTGTGCCTCGCATCCTCCTGAGGGGGACCGTCCTCCAGCAGGCTGGCTTGCCGGTGAGAGTGGCTCTTCTGCACCCGGTGGTGATCGTCTCCTCGGGGGTCGGCGTGTCTTGGCCGGCAGAGAGGTCTGCGGGCACTCGGCTCGCATTCGTCCGTCCAGCCCGCGTCATCCCCGCCTCCAGCTCCGGTGGGATGAGGATGGTGAGAGCGGTGACCCCGGTGCGCGTGCGGACCGTGGTCCGAGTGCGCGGACCTGCGGCTGAGCCCCGACGACCTGAGCAGAGAAGTAGCGGACTCGCTTTTTGGGAGAGAGGAGCTCATCGTTCGCTTTCACGCGCTCGACACGGCGAAGTGAGTGTGCTGGAGGCTGGGGGTCGCGTGAAGGAAAAAGAAGGCAGGTGCATCAGCATCAGCCAGTAGAGGACCCCCCCCCTCACTCTGTCCCTCCCTCTCTACTCCACATCCACACACTCCATCACCGCTGCACGTTCCAGGAGCAAGGAGCCCGATCGTGCGTCTGCAGGAGCCGTGACAGGAGTCGGTCAGTGTGACGCCTCGCACGCGTCCCCGCTCACTTTGGATGACAGCGCGGCGTTATTGCGCGGCAAGTTCATTAAGACGCACGTCACCACATCGTGAGCCGCGTGAGGTGCATCATTCAATTTTTTATGTGAATGAACCGCTGCTTGAGTGACTCTGTTCTCGCATATTCACTCAACAAGTGCCTGCTGGGATTTTAATACCAGTGGACAGTGGTCTGTCTCAGGGACACATAGCTCCCAGTGTCCTGCAGATCTAAAGTGATTGTTTTCTCAAATCAATGCTGCAAAATAAACTCAAAACAAAACCAAGTCAATGAAAAGATGAAAACAAAAGAGTAAATCATTTAAAAGTATGACACAATCCTTTTACACACGTCAGTTGTTCAGTCTCTCCAGCTATGAATAGCAAGAGGCAGCGTTTATTAATGAGTCAGCATTTGGGTCAACACACTAGTGACAGAGACTCAGGAGAATGTGAGAATGGAAAATGATGTCAGATAAACCTTTTGAAAGATGTGGACATTTTACTAGTACTTAATTTCCATTTTCATTTAATAATCCATGTGTTTATGAAACATTGCGTCCTTGTGTCTCTTCAATCAACAAAAACATCTTTCTCATGTTCAGGATGATACCTTATTTTTAACCACACTCATCTAATATTCATGTTCCCAAATATCGCCCTAGTTATGGAAGTTTTCAGATGTCAAGAAAAGATTTTTTTGCCATTTATTTCATTTTAACTAGATAAAACTCACACTCGATTAAAGCTCTCCTTTTTAAAGCCATGTTGCTAAAGAGGGCTGCACTATTTGGGTGTAGCTTTTTAACCAAAACATGAACATAATGGGAGTATTTGACTGTGGTCAAAGTAATAATAGCAAAGTTCAAAAGGAGCAACGCTGGAAACAGAAGCGTGATAACCCCTCAGTCTCATCCCATCTGCACACCCAGGGTCATTACTCTCACAGCAGATGTCCAGGGACGCAGGGCAAAAAAGAACGCAGGGATGTTAATGTACGAAAGCCAATTAGACACTCTCACGAACTGTGTTGCACAAAGCTGAGAAACGATGAGCAGATTTTTATTCTTTTTTTTGCCCTAGTTTCTCAGGGGAATTTTTGTTCTCTGACATCTGGGTCTCTGTCTCCTCTGCTCCAGGGAGGGAGAGGGAAAGTATCTTCACTCCATCGCTCCCATCCCCCCCTCCCTGCAACACCAGCCTGCTTTAACTCCTCTGCTACTTTCTTATCCTCTGTGTGCCACAGCAAGTGTCGCCTGCATGTGCTGGTTACACAACCAGCTCCATCGTGCATCTCGACAGCCTCTGCAGAAACTCTGATGGGTTTAACAGAACCTTTTTTGGGAAGAAGTGTGAGTCCTGTTCATTCCGAACAAATTCCTACGTCACTCTCTTCCTATGTTGCTGTTCATGTACTCGTCCCTCTGTTTCTCGCTCTCCCCCTTCTGTAGACATTTGGGCTGCAGCAGGGGACACACAAGCCTCAGGGTGCAATATGGCCCATTTAATGTCCACAGAGACATAACAAGAGTCCAAAAAACAACAGGAGAATGTGGTGTGCAGCGATAAACAAACTCATGCATAAGAAAAATCCAAACAAGAATAACATCAGGGAGACAAAACTGTAGGAATGATTTTGAAAAGCACATGTTCTTGACTCCTTTTGAGGCCACGTCACTTCTATTTT
This sequence comes from Hippoglossus stenolepis, assembly GCF_022539355.2. NCBI lineage: Eukaryota > Metazoa > Chordata > Actinopteri > Pleuronectiformes > Pleuronectidae > Hippoglossus > Hippoglossus stenolepis. Next base: position 8,749,786 of record NC_061500.1, read on the forward strand.
TAAGCATTTATTCTGCAGCCCTCCACTGCATCACATGTGGAGCTTGAGCTGGGATTGATTTCTCAACGGCTGATTCGGGCCAAACAGGAATTCTTAAGGACAATAAACATCTGATTGCCTTCAACATTGTTTTTATAAATAAATAATTAAAAACCCATTTTGAGGATGAGCATCAATACAAACTGCGACACCATATTTATCACAATCTGGGGCTGAGCTGAGGGTGGAACCCCTGAAACTGAATATGAACACATAAGAGAAATGGCACATGGTAAAAAATGTAAATAAAAATTACCACCAAAGTGATTTTGGATATCTTTGAATTTTGGGAATGACAGACTGAGGCATCTTCTGGCAGAAAGCTTGTGCCACACACAAAGTACAGTATTGTAACGTCAATACGAGAGGCACTGAAAACAATTAAATGATAATATATTACATGTTCGGTGACATATACAGTATATTAAAAAACTATGGTACTCAGTAGAGTGTATATACCTACATCAAGACTTTAGAGTCCCCTTATGAAACCACATTTCAATTCCCTAGATCTTGGTTTTTATTTGGATCTGCACCAAATAATTATCAGTCCCCTAAACATGCCTGATTTTTTTCATCAAAATCCATCAATTGTTCTCTGAGGAATCAATGAAAAAGTTGAAACAAATTAACAATGTTAAATAAAGAAATAAATTATATTAAATCCTGGATCCACCTCCTGATCCAAATCCACACCAGCATTTAAGAGGTTCTTCCTTGGTCATGTCCCACCCCAGCACAAAATTTCATGGAACTCGATTGGGTAGTTTTTTTGTAATCCAGCAAACAAACAAACAAACACATAATCTCCTTGGCAAACGTAATAAATGAGTCCAGTTGAATCATGTGTTATTAAACGTGACTTATCTCGGTGCCATGTTAAACCACCCCTGACTCTTATCACTGAACTCATCTTGTTTACCTGTGGACCTTGTTCCTCTGCATCGTTTGTTACGTCTGACAGATTCATCAGCGGCTTGAATAATTAACAACGCAGCAGCTGGGAGCGCTGATGTGAAGAAAGAGCTCCCTCATCTGAATCATCAAAACATTTTAACCACTCAACTAATGAGCCTCGACTGCAGGATGTAATATCAATATGGAAAAATACCATCGGGACTGAATGGATCCGAGAAGATGATACTTTGGCAAAACTTATGGTTTCAAGTTCACATGACAGACAATAGTTTCATATGATCATTACTGAACCACAACCCCACATATTCTTTGTGGATGATGAAGATATTTCTTAATATGCAGAACGATGATGGTTTGGCTGCTGAAGTTTGTCAAGAAACCAACATATCAAAGTCCAGATGATGTTGTTAAGTCCTGAAGACGCCAGTTTACAGCTTTATAAACAGGAGTTTGAAAGCAGTCGTGCATTTGACCTCATACCTTGAAGTTTCCTGTGTTTGTGTAACTCATCTCTTTAGTTTCCTGTTCTCCTTCGTGGCCCTTTTCCTCCCTTTGTAATGTTCGTGCAAAGAGGTGATTGTCTATGGAAACTTTCTCTTTTCAAACAAGTAGCAACGTAATTCATCGGCTTTAATATCTGGGAATCATATCAGGACTCTGGAATCTTTGGGTAGGGAGTGAGCTCTTCATTCATAACCATTCTAATCGGCGTCTGTGTCTGGTCTTGTTTGTGTTAAACCTCATCAGTCTTCAACCGAGTTGTGTCCGAGTGCAAAGCAAGTGCTCCAGTTCTTCATGTTTTTATCCAGGATGCTTTGGGACCTGACTGGGCAAGCATCCCAGCATGCATTTCAAATCAACCGTAAATATAGATAAAATTCATATCTCTCTTGGCTCTATATAAACAGATTTTTAAACAAGGCATTCTGACGAGCTGGTGATGTCGGTGAAGAACACCATCGGCTTAGTTGCAAATCCTCCTCTTCTGAGACGTCTGGAGCAATTTTAAATTTCAAATACTGTGAACTGAGAAAGAACTCAAGTCTTTACTCCCCCGCACAGTCCTGAGGAGAGATCTACACGAGTAAATTAAGTCCAAGCAGCACCGTGGGTGTGCTGTAGCTCAAACAATAAAAATAAACTGACGCTTTATGTGTCTACAATCTGCAAAACAAACAATGATTGGTACCCAGGTGGTGAAAAGCTAAATATATGTTCTTTTTCTTGTTTTTGTCGCTTGTCACTCGGCAAAGTTTCACAAACAAAGAATCCATTTTCTTTGGACAGGCGGGTATACAGGAAGTGGCGATGGGTTCATGTGCTTATTTCCAATCAGCCTCTGCTGTGTACCAGGGAGTTGTTAATGCCTTTTGAGCTCAAACTGCTTAATTTCCATCCACTCCAATAATGGTTTCATCAGAGGAAATGGACTGCTGGCGCCGTACAATCAGTGTGACTGATACCAGGCACAGCAGGCGAGTTTTATTCTGAGTGTGATGGATACAAAGAAGTGAAATAAAGACTTTTACCCATGCACAACAAAAGAGACTGAATACTTGTTTGTTTTCAAGACCAAATGGTTTCATCTAACAACTGTTTGGACTCAAACTGAGTTTATTTGAGAACATGCAGACATCAAAATCGATGAAACTTTGAAACACCTTTTCTATCATGCGATGGTCATAGTGAAAATAGAAAAACACGTTTGTTCATCAAGTGTTCATCAAACACATGTAATGGAACAAAAGTGCTTTTTATAATGCTTTTAAACAAAGCATTCTCCAGCAGGAGAATCTCGAGATTTGAGGTTGCAACATCGAAAAAAACACAGCGAAAACAAAGGGAAACTCAATTTGTCTGGTCGTTGGCCTCGTGTGAGAGAGGTCACGACCCTCTTCCATTACCAGCCTCACGCTCCTCTTTTCATTTGTTGACTCGCCTGTGACAAAATAAACACTTCTCTTCAGTTTTGTTCTATTTTCAGTGTGCCCCTGGAAATAGAATCACGAGTTGAACATGGCAAAACTACAGTGACACAAACTACAGACAAAGAGACAACAGAAACTCTACGACACTGTGTGTGGTCCATGTTTGGAGGATTTAAGCATCTGTGAGGCCTCAGTTTGAAGCCCCCTGCCTCCACTGAGTCAGTGACACTGCGGCTCATGTCAAACATATAATGGCACAGCAGGGATCAGGCTGTAATTCCCATAGGGAACTTTATTGAGAAATGTGGGGGCAGCAGGAAACGGACAATGTGGGGAAATGAGCTTCATCAGTGTTGCACATGCAGGAATGATAAAGATAAACTGTGAAAAGCACTTCATCTTTGCTGACACTCTCCAGAATGGGTTTGGCAGAAATAATAACAACACAAAAGTCTAAACACTAGACTTTTGTGGGGTTTTTTGTGAGACATTCATTATGCTCATGTTTAACACATGTTTGACACTGTCATGTAACATACTTCTTTGCTGAGGATAAACAAAAGTGAAATTGAAGGATTTGGTGAGTTTCCCAGCTTTGACAGGGCAGACTGTAGAGGGGGGGAAGAGTGTAGTGGGTGTAGTGGCTATTTGTCCAAAAGATGTTTCAAAATAAACTTACACTGCACGAAAAGCTGAATTTTCGCCTGGCAGTTAGTGCCCGTTTACAGGACGCGAATTCCGCGTTCGCCCGTGACACAAATTGGCAGAAACGTACTCCTGGTAGCGCAGTGGGGGGGCTGGTGGATGAAACCAAAGACCTTTGAAACGAAAAGTCACTTGTGATTGGCTGGTAGATCTGTTGCTATATATAGTCAACAGCTTAATATGCCATTGACATATGACTATGTTATATGTAAATCTGTTTTGCCTACCTTCGCTGTTTTGCCTACCTTCGCTGTTTTGCCTATCTTGGATGTTTTGCCTACCTTCGCTGTTTTCACTCGTCCAATGTGTGTTATGTAACTGCGTTCGCTGAGCTGCTTGTTGCCGCTGCTTGTTGCCTCGCTGCTTGTTGCCTCGCTGCTTGTTGCCTCGCTGCTTTGATGCTTTGCTTCCACTGCTTGGCTTCGCCTTCACTGATATTAACTGATATTATTGGAGTTTCGGTTTATTTCATTTAAGTATGTTGATTATCGAACCTAGTTTAGCCGTGTCAAGAGCCTGCCCCATTGCCACGGCTGATTTTGTTTAATTTTGATATTCTTTTCTGAGTAATTTGGGCCTTAATTTAATTATTTTGTAACCTGGCGGCTGCCAACCCCATAGGTTTTTGGTATATTGTGTTTATTTGTACATTGGTTAATTTATTTTGCCTGTTACCCTACTGACTGTGTTCCCTTATCCCTCGTCGACCCATCCCACCATTGGTAGGCCTCAGCTCCTGATTAGGACCCACGTCCCTGTGTGACTGGATTTTACTGCCTTTTAAGACATGCTATTTTTGTAATATAAAGAATTATATTTTGTTAAAAAGAACCACATCTCTTGCCTCAGTATAATGAACCTGAATGCCTTGGTACAGGTATTACTAAATCTAAATAATTCTTCAGGTGAAATTCCTGAGGTGGCGTTGTCTGGCTTTTGATGACTTGATAAGGTATTATTTCTAACTAGCATTAAGCTTCCAAATGTTCCTAATCCTACTCTGATCGCCACACTTCCATCCACCTACAAGCACTTTTGGGAAGTTTTACGCACAGTACTGGTGATGTTGTGGTTCTTATTTCCCGGTCTTTAGTGTTGGGGAGGGGGGCAGAGTTGTTACAGACATTTACAGTAAGTATCCAGTTATTAAGTCATTCAGTCTCCTTCCTCTTCAGTTTCAATTCAGGGTGGATGATGGCCAGTTGATGGAGTGAGGAGGAGGAGGAGGAGGAGGAGGAGGACTGAACCCAGAAGATTTGACAGCCCAGATTATCATTAAACGCGTGCGCATTGAGAGGAAAGCAGCAACACTTTCTCCCGCAGTCTCAGCAGAGGGTTCAATGGCTAAATTAAAGTCCTGTCTGTTGAGCTGCTGTATCCTGGCGTGCGTGGTTTGCACCGTGGTTGTGCTCTGCGGGTGGATCGCGTCACGGGTGGAGACCACATGTCCCAGCGGCTGCTTCAGGCGCGCGGCCGTGTCTGCTGACTCGCAGCGCTGCTCTGACATTGGCAGGTAAGTCTCCTCCTGGAACCGCAAAGTTTGGTTTGATCTGTGGCTGATTTACTGTTTCCACAACCGGACAAGATCAGTGAGTGTTTCTGGAATACAAAAGTTTGTTTTTGTGCGTTAATAGACGGGTATGTTTTTTTTTATTGTTTACAACGCTTGGCTCTTTATTCACTGTGATAACTCCAGCTAATGTGAGTATTACCGGCCATGTGTGTGAGATAAAATGACCTGCTGAACAGTGTACAGACAAGCCATTGATTCTCCATTCATGTGAGATAAATATCACCTCATATCCCCAAACTGAAAAAAAGGCTTTGAAAGCTTGAAATCTAATATAAGGTAATGCATGACTCAAATTAGTAGTCATGTAAGGACATGTGATTGAACTGTACTTCAATTGAGAAGAGCTGTGGCAGATCTAGGGTTTTACTAAATCAGGGACCATGAAGGGGCCAGAAATAACAAAGAGGGGCCAATCATATGTTCAACATCTGCACATTAAGTCAAAATTTGCTTAAAAGCTGTTTTAATATCAGATTTCAAGCTTTCAAACAATGAGTGTCAACCTTTCAAAGCCTATTTTTTTCAGTTTGGGAACATGCCATGATTTTGCTCTCATAGTCCTCACTCCTGTTGGTTAATTCTCCTGTTGTGGTGTGATAGAAAACCAGCCTTTAAAACTCCCGGGGTGTCAGTCATTCTAATCAGCACTCTGCTCAATGGTTGAGTCCTACTCTAAATAAAGAGAAAGAAAAAGAGGTATGATTTATTTTTCCTGGAATGTGCATGAACGACTTCCAGCTTTTGTTTTCAGTTGCTGGAAGTTTTTTTTTATTGTCAGGAGTTAATTTCCAAGTTCACAGCAGAGACAATGACTGAGATCCATCAGGTTTCACAGGAACAGAGATGCACTGAGGCAACAGGCAACACGTCCACGTGATGGGAAACACTTTCAAGGACACGCCCTGACATTTATGTATTTATATATAGAAATCGAGAAAGTTTAAGACTGCTCCTTTGATCTGTCGCTCCGCCTCCTGTTGCTTCTCTGGGTCTGCCTGACCTACGGAACCAGAACATTCCCAACGCTGCCTTCTCGTGTCGCTCAGTAAACACGTCCAATCCCCATGCCAACTGAAAAGAACCCATAGGCTTTCTGAAAATTATCCAGTTTTCAGGCTACTTGCTCTATGAGGCCAAGAAAAAGTCTGCCTCAAGCACCAGGGCAGGGTTAAACCTGCCTCTTGGAAGCACACAACTATTTCATCTTGTAACCCTGAGCTCAGCACTGATAATCATTCAACATTTAAAAGGCTCTCTGTGTCAGCAAACACGTGCTGAGCAATCAGTGACTGACTGTGAGTTGACACATTTCCCATAAATCCTGTGAAAACTGGCTGTTTTTCCAGGCGCATGCTGCAGCAGGGCGGGTCGGCAGTAGATGGCACCATTGCAGCTCTTCTGTGCACGTCCTTGGTCAATCCTCAGAGCATGGGGATCGGAGGAGGGTCTATAGTCACTATAAGAAATAAAACAGGTGGGGCTCCTCTCATTCATCTACTGACACTTGGGTTTGGATTCTTCTAAAAAATGATATGTATTGATTCTTCTAATCTCTGATCTCTTCTCAGGCAGCGTTAAGGTCTACAACTTCAGAGAGACGGTCCCGCATTCATTCAAAAAAGACCTGTTGAAAGACTGTCCCAATAAATTCGAACCTTCCACAGGTGAGCAGAGTGGAGAATCAATGTCAAATCACTAATATTCTCCTTATGCAGTTGTTCTTCATAAACCCACTGAGAGAGATGTTTTACTAATCCACTATCTTGCAACTTTAACATGGTGTTTCAGGTGTCCCCTTATAAGCCTGTTAGAAATTAGAGGTAACACTTTATTACCTGCACCAAGGAGGTTATGTTTTCACCCCTGTCTGTTTGTTTGTTTGTGAGAATGATTAAACTACAGAATCGATTACTATGAAACTTTGTGGAAGCATGTGTCAGGGAAGAACCTATGGAATTTTGGTGGGGATCCAGATCATAGGGCGAATTCAGAACTTAAAAAAAATAAGAATAATCATTAATACTAATAATAATAACAATAACAATAACAATAACAATAATAAAGCATTTAAGAATTTGAAGGAACTCGAATACTTCTTTCAAAGGCTTGAAAGAGGTCAAAAAGAAAAACACATTAAAGATAAAAACAAAACTTTGTCACACATTGAAAGCAGTTCTAAAGAGGTGGGTTTTGAGTGGATGTCTGAGAGGTAGGAAGGAGCCTGGTCAGAGGGCTTTGTGGGTGAGGAGGAGGAGGTTCTGGACAACAGGGGCGATGTGGTCACGAGAGCAGGTGATGGCGAGATCTGGCTTCCTTTTGCCATTTTCACTGATTCCCGAGGGAATAATTCATGGGTCTTAATTTAAAAAGATCAGGCACATTAACTGTTATCGATATAGATATTTATGAGGTTGTGCAATTTGGTGCAGCTTGATTGAATTCAAAGGGACTGTTTGGCCTGGTGGAGGTATGCGCTTCTAGTTTTCACTGCACTGCTCCTCCTTTTATTTTACGCTCATCAGTCCATCGGAAGCTTTTATCACTCATGTTTCCTTTATGTGTTGAGTGCACCTGCACTGTTTAACCCTCCGACTCTGCAGGCAGCCAGTGGATCGGCGTGCCCGGAGAGCTGCGGGGCTACGAGGCCATTCACAAAAAGTACGGGAAGCTGCCCTGGGCCAAGCTGTTCGAGCCCACAATCAGACTGGCCAGAGAGGGATTCCCTTTGCCGCAGTATCTGGGAAAACTCCTGAATATCCCTTTGGTGAAACACATCGTGGAAAACTCATCTCTCTGGTACAGTGACTTTAGGGCTCGAAAAAGTTATCATTGTCAGCAAAGCTCAAGAATATCTGTTGTGAAGGAACGCTGACTCAAAGGGTCTAAATTCTCCGTTTAACTCATTTCACGTTTGTTTTATGTAACCTCCTTGATTAACAATTAATCCCGAGCATTTAACCATCAGGATTTCACGTTGTGTACTAGTACAGCCTGGTCTACTCGCTCACTCCAACACTTTCTGGATTAGTGGAAATGACTTATTTGCAAACAGTAAAAAAAAAGGTTCACTCTGTTTTTCTTACCGCAGCAATTTTGGAGCGGTTACCTGACCCACAAATAAAAGCAGCACTCGCATTCTTTCAGAAATATTTGTGAAATGTTGCTTTTTCCAAATGCCAGGTTTAGAAAGGGGTCGTCTGGGGGTTAATTGTGGTGTGAAAAGCTCTGTGAGAGTGAATCAAAGTGGGCGCTCGGATGCAGAAACTGAATATTTGAGAGTATTCAGCGATGCGTGTAATTCAGTAGATGATCTGACTGAGGTGAATTGCATGAAACAAACAGAGGTCACAGAGGTCACCCAAATGAAGCTGTATTGTACAAGTATACAATTGTTGTTTTGTTCTATTTATGACATGTTCTAATACATAGATTTTCTTCTTCATATTGACTTTCTTTCCAGTTTTGATCAAGTTATGTGCAACGAGAAGAAAACTGTTCTGAGCCATGGAGACACCCTGAAGTTTTCTAAACTAGCTGAAACCATGGAAACCGTAGCGGTGGAGGGGGCAGATGCCTTCTACACTGGCCAGATAGGAAAAGACTTAATCCAAGACATAAAAGACGAAGGTTGGGGCGGCGATGAAACACTGTTGGTTGGGGTTGCATGGGGGAATAGACGGAAAAAGCAAATGGGCTAAAAATTGCACACTTAAAGATAAACAAGCTGTCTTTATATTCTGCATGGTTCTTTTAGATGGGACGTTAACAATGGAGGATCTAAAGTCGTTCAAGGTGCGGGAGGAGGATGCATGGACGGTGCCTTTAGGAAATACTAAAATGCACATCCCGCCACCGCCTGCTGGGGGCGCCATGCTTGGCTTCGTTCTCAGACTCATGAAAGGTTTCAAGCGTTGTTTTTTCATTTTCTTTAGGATAAACTGAACTGAACTGAATCAACTTCTAGCATCTAATCATTTACTGTGAATGATAACGAATAGGAAAACTCAAAAGAGAGTAAAACAAAACGTTTTTTTAACGAACATTGTTGTTCTCTTGCTCCGCAGAGTTTTCCTTGACTCCAAACTACTTGAAAGGTGAAAAAAAGATTCAGATGTACCATCTTTACATAGAGGCACTTAAATTCGCTAACGGACAAAAGAGGAACATCAGAGATCCTGACTTTAATGACAAAAAGGTTGGCATCTTATTTCATTCACTTTCATCGTGTGGGGACCTAAATCTGTGGGGACTAAATAAAATCACGATCGAAGTGCACGGATCGCCAGAAGACCTCAAATATAACTTTTCAGTTGAGAGAATTTAGAGAATCCATTACCTTTACTGGGAGATTGTTAAGAGAGAATCTCATTGTGATGTTCTTTGTCCAGAGTGCAGATCATCTGAATGATCCCTCCTTCATTACTCACATCAGAGAGATGATCTCAAACCGAACCCATGAGAAATCCTACTACTACAAAGTCCCGCCGCCTCCCGATCAAGTCGGGACAACACACGTGTCCGTCATGGATGAAGACGGCCTGGTCGTCTCGGCCACCAGCACCATAAACCAATTGTGAGCAGGAAGAGGCCACTGTCTGATTCTGAGAAATGATGCTGTGGTACAAAGTTCATCCCCTCGGTTTATTGTGTGTGTGTGTTTTGTTGTATAGATTCGGAGGAGGCTTTTACTCCCCACGGACGGGCATCATCCTCAACAATGAGCTGGCCGACTTCTGTGGGCGAGCAGACTCAATGAGGGCAGGTAAAGTCACAGACAGGACCGGAGCCCTTTAGCCGGAGCCAATTGAATCTCAGACATTTACTCCTAACATAGACATTAAGTCTCTTTACAGTCTGATGTGGAGTCTAACTGTTTCCGTAGGTGAACAGCCTCCCTCCTCGATGACTCCAGTGATACTGGAGTCAGAGTCTGGAGGACTCCTCGTGATTGGTGGATCAGGAGGAAGCATGATCCTCTCAGCGGTTGCCTCGGTAACTCAGTTGAACTTTGCATACTTGTTTGTCCTGTTTTCTTATTTGTTTGCTGACGTGACGCTCCACTGTTGTTGCAGTCTTTAATAAATCACCTGTGGCTGGGGATGAGTCTGGAAGACGCCATCACTGCTCCCATCGTGTATGTTGATGCGAATAACAATGTGAACTTTGAGCCTGGTTTTGATAAGGTGAAGTATTTAATTTTTTCATCCTCACTTTCCATTAACTGCATTCAAATTCACCAGACTGTGAAATGAATAACATTTCTATTAAGTTCATGGATTCTGATGGAGATTATTGGGGGAGTAATCCCTACAAAGACAGATTTAATTGACCAGCGATCAGTATTAAACTCTGAAGTGGGAAGGATAAGTGGTATTAATGTGTGTGTGTGTGTGTGTGTGTGTGTGTGTGTGTGTGTGTGTGTGTGTGTGTGTGTGTGTGTGTGTGTGTGTGTGTCCTCAGACTGTGAGCGATGGCCTCATGGGTCTTGGACACCAAGTTGGAACCTGGGAATACTTCCTCAATGTAGTCAATGCTTTGGAGAAAGACAAAGACTGCATTGTAGCTGTATCAGACAAAAGAAAGTTTGGAGTGTCGTCTGGATACTGACAAGCGAGACGCTGAGGACGCAACGTCATCCCACAAAAATCCGCCCTGAAGACTGACTGAACCTTAAGCCTTAAGAGCAATGAATGTGCCGCATCCCTGATGACAGAATGTGAACAACAGGACGCAGGTAATCTCAAAGGATATTTGCAGTTTATCATAACTCCATCTTTTCTATCAAACTAGTCAGCAGTGTACCCTCCAAATTAATCACAGAGATCCTGGGAATCTGCAACACGCCTTAAGAAAAAGTTAGAGACGGAAAAATGATCAGTTTATCTTTTCAGTTGTAATCCAACTTTACGACACATTTCATTCCTCGTCAGATGTTCCCAGATCTCAGCAATTGACTTAGTGAGTTTGAGTTGAAGAAACAACGCCGTAACCAAAACTAGTCGTGACAAACTGTAGCTATCCTTTGAGCTGATTGGACCACTCAGATTTTCAGTACAGCAAATGAACACACCTCTAAAATGACGAACATGAAACAACTCCTGTTGAGATCTGCTTTTATAAAGTGAAGGACTACGCCCTCCTGACTGTAGCGTGTGCTCCAATGAGTAATAATAGCAGATCTACAGTACAGAACGACAAAGCCAACCCCGCGGCTGTGTAATACCAAGTCTGTAAACACCAGTGAAAATTTGATGTCGATGAGACGGATGTGTGAGTGGAAGGCTGTCGAAGGACGTCAGCTCCAACTTTGACTGTGACCTTTTCTATGAATGTGAAACCGCTTTATTCAGGTCCTGCAGCACCTTTTGATCTTCCTTTAAACAAGGAGGAAACGCTGTAGAATTTCCTTTTTCGAAAAAAAACTGAGCAGATTCTTAAGGAAGAAAATCCTTATACTTATTTTTTTACTCTGTTTTCTATTTTTTTAACATGTTTTGTAAAATTATTTCACATTTGTGCTACAATTCTTAACCGGGAAATATGTTTTGTCACAATAAATAAATCCCAAAACAAAACCTCTTGTTTATTGTCACCAGACGGTGCAGGTTGATTAGCTAACACCTACGAGACGCTTTTTGCCGCCCTCTACATCTCTTTAAACATTTATCCCTTGTTGTATGATCAGCAATAAACAACACCATGTTTTCCTCATTCCACGGCAGCACTGAAACAATAGACGCACTAATGGGATGCATTTCAGTGGAGAGACTCATGAATTAATGATGATTTCTGAAGTGGATCCTGCTCCGTTTTCCTTCGAGCCAAGAGATGTGAATTATGAGAACATGCAAATCTTTTGTCTGTCTGAAGCCGCAGCGTCTTTGTTGTATGACAAATGAGTTAATGTGGATAAGCTGTGACTGTGATAAGCCCTGGTGTGGTGATATCACCCTCTTTGTACAAACAGCCACTTAAAGTGAGCGAGTGTGAGGAGAGGAGGCCTCCAGTCTTATCGGAGAATTGTGTCGATTCTCTTCAACTTCGAGCACATTTTTAGCCACTGTTGGGACATGGTTTTTGTGAAACCACACTTCGGCCTACATGTCCCATCAAAAGCCTGAAGCCGCATGTCCCTCCAGGACTCAGTCTCCCAGGGGCCATCAAAAGCCTGAAGCCGCATGTCCCTCCAGGACTCAGTCTCCCAGGGGCCATCAAAAGCCTGAAGCCGCATGTCCTTCCAGGACTCAGTCTTCCAGGGGCCATCAAAAGCCTGAAGCTGCATGTCCCTCCAGGACTCAGTCTCCCAGGGGCCATCAACATCACAGAGGTGTGAAAACCCCCCCAGGGACACAGGTTTCAACTCCCATTGGTCACTCTGGACCCCATGACCTGTGAGGTCATCGGGCCAATATAAGGCCAGGTCTCCCCCTCTTCACTCTCTTTCTACAATCCCTCCAAGGAGAGAAGGCTTTCCAGCCTCTTTCCCTGCATCGCTGAGGGAAGAAGCCTGGCTTCTCCAGCTCACATCTTCTCTTTCCATCCAACTCTTCGAGAGGAGCACAAAGGTGCAGCTTCCAGCTCATCTCACCAAGGAAACCTCCTCGCACTCCAAGCTCTACCAACCCTTCAAGCAGCAACTCGATGTCCTGCTGGAGAACTTCAAACAGCAACTGAACTCAACAGAATCACCAAGGCAGGAGCCACAAACCAGCAAGACGACTTCACAAAACTGCGAACTGCACAGCAACTCTTTTTCCCCTTTCCACGGACGGGTAACACAACTGGGCTTAGTAATTATACTAGGCTAAGCAAGACTGTTTATTCGATTCTGTGTGATGTTTATAAGTTTGATTTGTGTTGTGATATTTTGGTTATAAGTTGGTTAAAGTAATGTTAGTTTGTTATGCCCTTCACAGTCTGTCTGTGCATTTCACTCAACACTATTTCTCTAACTTGGCACAAATACATACACAGACACACGCATAACTCTTCACCTACTTAGCTCTGAACCCCGCTACATGTTGTAAAGATTCCAATAGGGGGGGGGAAGGGTGTTATCTTCAAAGTGGCCAGCCGCCATTTTGGAAGCACATAGACACACACATGCATACTCACATACCTATCTTTGTTTAGTAAGTACACCGTTAGTAATTTGTGTTTTTATACTTTATTATATTCATAATAAATGTTTTTCATTCACAAATGTTTTTTTCATTAATGTTGCATAAGTGAATTTGGCCAACCTCTACACTGTCAAGAACTCCATATCCTTCAACTTAGCTAACTATCTATATGGTAATTTTGGTTATAGTTATTAATTTAGTTGTTAATCAGAGTTCCAAATTTGTAGTTAGTACCTTGATGAGACTTCATCAATAAATTGGCTATCTTTTCCCTTCCTTCGAAGGGTGGTGCCCCGAGGTAACTTTAATCAATTAAAGTTATTATTTAATATTAATAATAAAATATTTATATTTTATATTTTATTTTGATAACCACATTTATTGAATGCCGAAAGGCACACCATTTTATGGTATCACGTTTAATGCATTATTGCACAACACCACAATGTCGCCTGATGAAGCAAAGTCAATTTGAAACTACCGTGATGCACTCGAGGCAGATGGGGGTGAATTAAAACGATGAAGACTTTGATATACACACAGATGTAAGGTTGTGTTTTGTGAGTTGTAGAAGTGAGGTCATCTTTAATTGGGCCTTAAAGTAAAACTCCAGGTGGACAACAAATTTTTACATTCACCATCTCCTCACACACAAGATATTTTACCATTACCTCTGCAGACGGGAAACTAAGGCAAATAAAAGATATTGCACTGGCAAACGTAGTATATATATAAAAAAAACAAATTCCAACAACAATAGGAACAAAACGAAGAAATGAGAAATCATTAAAAGTTGTTGGATTTAACAATATATACATTTATTGGAGATTGAAATACGCCTGGTTTAGGTAGAACTGATGCCATGAATTCCAGCTTCAGCTTCTCAGAGCAGGCAGAGAGGTAACAGTGGAACAAGATCAAGTAGATGTGACAAACTGCAAAACAGAAACTCAACCTATTTATTCATTTTCAGGGTTTGATCAACCACAACAGGAATCTTTAAACGTTGACGAGCTGTTGGAAGTCGTTAGGTTTTATTGTGCGTATTCTGGGAATCATATCAGGACTCTGGAATCTTTGGGTAGGGAGTGAGCTCTTCATCCATAACCATTCTAATCGGCGTCTGTGTCTGGTCTTGTTTGTGTTAAACCTCATCAGTCTTCAACCGAGTTGTGTCCGAGTACAAAGCAAGTGCTCCAGTTCTTCATGTTTTTATCCAGGATGCTTTGGGACCTGACTGGGCAAGCATCCCAGCATGCATTTCACATCAACCGTAAATATAGATAAAATTCATATCTCTCTTGGCTCTATATAAATAGATTTTTAAACAAGGCATTCTGACGAGCTGGTGATGTCGGTGAAGAACACCGGCGTCGCAGTTGCAAATCCTCCTCTTCTGAGACGTCTGGAGCAATTTTAAATTTCAAATACTGTGAACTGAGAAAGAACTCAAGTCTTTACTCCCCCGCACAGTCCTGAGGAGAGATCTACACGAGTAAATTAAGTCCAAGCAGCACCGTGGGTGTGCTGTAGCTCAAACAATAAAAATAAACTGACGCTTTATGTGTCTACAATCTGCAAAACAAACAATGATTGGTACCCAGGTGGTGAAAAGCTAAATATTTGTTCTTTTTCTTGTTTTTGTCGCTTGTCACTCGGCAAAGTTTCACAAACAAAGAATCCATTTTCTTTGGACAGGCGGGTATACAGGACGTGGTGATGGGTTCATGTGCTTATTTCCAATCAGCCTCTGCTGTGTACCAGGGAGTTGTTAATGCCTTTTGAGCTCAAACTGCTTAATTTCCATCCACTCCAATAATGGTTTCATCAGAGGAAATGGACTGCTGGCGCCGTACAATCAGTGTGACTGATACCAGGCACAGCAGGCGAGTTTTATTCTGAGTGTGATGGATACAAAGAAGTGAAATAAAGACTTTTACCCATGCACAACAAAAGAGACTGAATACTTGTTTGTTTTCAAGACCAAATGGTTTCATCTAACGACTGTTTGGACTCAAACTGAGTTTATTTGAGGACATGCAGACATCAAAATCCATGAAACTTCAACTTCATGCTATGGTCATAGTGAAAATAGAAAAACACGTTTGTTCATCAAGTGTTCATCAAACACATGTAATGGAACAAAAGTGCTTTTTATAATGCTTTTAAACAAATGGGAAACTTCAGCTTGGACATGCAGTGGGTGTAGACACAGAAATGTCCAGCAGATGGCGGGATTTTAGCCCAACGTGTACCACAAAGCTGAATTGAAGAGCAACATGGTGAATACAAGCAAAGGAAACAAACAGCAGATTGTAGATGTTTGCAAAATGCAAGACACAAAATCTAACTTTTTACAGAAGATCCATAAAATCTCCTCCTCACCTTCTTTCTATTGAGTATAATGTAGTCGATGCCAAAGGTTGGTGCTGTGGACGTGTTTCTGTTACTGAAGTCCAGCTGGTGGCCAAAGTGTAGTTTACGTTCCCTCTGCAAGTTGCATACTTTATGTCCTGCTAACCTGACCTGCACACGACTTTCTGCTCTTCCAGTCTTGTTTGTTACCATTGACATTGTTTGTGTTCCCCATGTTGCTCCTCAGTTAAATTCAATGTGCAGACTGGGCCAAAATTCCCCTTCCCTTCCCTTGCCCTTTCAAGGCCACATGTCCAAGCAAGATTGGATAAGAGAAGAACATATGATGTTGATGCAATATTTTCCCATAATTCAAGGTTATAAATCACAAAACTCATTTACATTATGTGTATTATGTTCAAATATGTTCTATAATTTCCTAGAATGACTTTCTGAATAAAGGATTCATGAATAAAGTCATGAATCATGTGCATGGCTGAATTTCATTACCTTTAGAAAATACTTTTCATAAGCATCTTGTCAATACTATAGTCATTTAAGGTTACGCCTTTAATATCTGCAATATTTATACTTTGGTAAAGACTAGCAAATGGTGTATGACGCAGGGAGGAAAGAATAATGACGATGCACTATTAATAGCAACACAGTGACTATATGTATGGTACGGTCGCAAAATATCATTTCTGTCTGCTCTATAATATAATAATAATTATTATTATTTAGTATTTTATTGAGGCCATTTGGGTTTGTAGTTGGAAATAGAATAACTCAACCTTTTGTGAATGCAGTTTTGCAGGAATTTACGCCCTCTTATGATATGGTCATGTTGCTATGACGCCAAGCTAATGCAACATTAACTTGCATTGGTGTTTTCTGGACTAGTTAAAGGTCTTATTAGATACCCGCTGTTTACAAATTTATGCACTGGTCCCACTTGCCCAAGGACACTTCGAACATGTAGAATGGCCGAGAAAGAAACGCTGCCCTTTTGGTTAGTGGACGAGCCGCTCTACCTCCCGAGCCACATGAATTCTGCATGAGGTTTAAATTATAGCTGCCGAAACAGCCACCTACCCTATAAATCGATGATAATGTTTTATTGGTGATCAGAGGAGCCAAAAAGCTTTACAGCTGAAAGTGTGAACACCATCTGGACCTTGTGTTGTAACCCCTGCAGGCCTCAGGCAGCGCTGGGCAGAAAGCATGTAAATCACAGAAATGTTCTCTCCCTCGTGCAGGATTAAAATTGTATCTCACGAAATGTGTGCATCACTGGTTTACAGTGCATTTGAAGCACGGCATGCTGTATATGCTGTAGAGACTCTGTATGTGTGGCTGGTGGCCCGGTATCAAACAGGCACTGTTCTGTAATTTGCACTGGTCTTTAGGGGGTCAGCACCTCGGACAGTTACAAGGTAGATTGTCTGAGGTGTTGGCAGCAGCAGCACCGTCCTCATCTCAGCCACATTACATCAGCTCAAGGGTCGTCCGGCCAGCAGGAGAATCTCGAGATTTGAGGTTGCAACATCGAAAAATACACACTTCTCTTCAGTTTTGTTCTATTTTCAAAGTGCCCCTGGAAATAGAATCACGAGTTGAACATGGCAAAACTACAGTGACACAAACTACAGACAAAGAGACAACAGAAACTCTACGACACTGCGTGTGGTCCATGTTTGGAGGATTTCAGCATCTGTGAGGCCTCAGTTTGAAGCCCCCTGCCTCCACTGAGTCAGTGACACTGCGGCTCATGTCAAACATATAATGGCACAGCAGGGATCAGGCTGTAATTCCCATAGGGAACTTTATTGAGAAATGTGGGGGAAGCAGGAAACGGACAATGTGGGGAAATGAGCTTCATCAGTGTTGCACATGCAGGAATGATAAAGATAAACTGCATGTGAAAAGCACTTCATCTTTGCTGACACTCTCCAGAATGGGTTTGGCAGAAATAATAACAACACAATAGTCCAGCGACTGTCACTACTCATGAAAACACTTTAGACTTTTGTGGGGTTTTTTGTGAGACATTCTTTATGCTCATGTTTAACACATGTTTGACACTGTCATGTAACATACTTGAGGAAAAACAAAAGTGAAATTGAAGGATTTGGTGAGTTTCCCAGCTTTGACAGGGCAGACTGTAGAGGGGGGGAAGAGTGTAGTGGGTGTAGTGGCTATTTGTCCAAAAGATGTTTCAAAATAAACTTACACTGCACAAAAAGCCGAATTTTCGCCTGGCAGTTAGTGCCCGTTTACAGGACGCGAATTCCGCGTTCGCCCGTGACACAAATTGGCAGAAACGTACTCCTGGTAGCGCAGTGGGGGGGCTGGTGGATGAAACCAAAGACCTTTGAAACGAAAAGTCACTTGTGATTGGCTGGTAGATCTGTTGCTATATATAGTCAACAGCTTAATATGCCATTGACATGTGAATATGATGCTGGAGATACCGGAGGACAAATGTTTGGGACTTTGTCACGCGATGACACAGCTGATATGCTTTATGTGAAACACAGTGTTTTGGTGTCAGCAGAAAGAAATCTCTTAGATGTATCATAACCTTTATTGGGAATCCTACCTGGTCTAGTGCTTAGTGCCCCCTAGTGTCTAAAAATAGATACGCAAAAATAACAAATAATAAAAATCACAAGATATCTACTAATGAAATAGCTCCTTCAGTGGATGTTGCTATGTTTAAATGACAACAGCTGTTTGAACATATATTTTCCTTAAATATGATAAATATGTTATATGTAAATCTGTTTTGCCTACCTTCGCTGTTTTGCCTAGCTTCGCTGTTTTGCCTACCTTCGCTGTTTTGCCTACCTTCGCTGTTGCCCTTTGCCTACCTTCGCTGTTTTCACTCGTCCAATGTGTGTTATGTAACTGCGTTCGCTGAGCTGATTGTTGCCTCGCTGCTTTGATGCTTTGCTTCCACCGCTTGGCTTCGCTCGGCTCACCTACCCGTGCATCGCCTACATGCCTTGGCTGCGTCGCCTTCACTGATATTAACTGATATTATTGGAGTTTCGGTTTATTTCATTCAAGTATGTTGATTATCGAACCTAGTTTAGCCGTGTCAAGAGCCTGCCCCATTGCCACGGCTAATTTTGTTTAATTTTTATATTCTTTTCTGAGTAATTTGGGCCTTAGTTTAATTATTTTGTAACCTGGCGGCTGCCAACCCCATAGGTTTTTGGTATATTGTGTTTATTTATACATTGGTTAATTTATTTTGCCTGTTACCCTACTGACTGTGCTCCCTTATCCCTTTCAGTCGCTGAGAGCTGAAGGTGGTGGTGCTGGTGTCCCAGATGGGGGTCTCCCCCTTTGTGTGCTGGCTCCCCCTGGTTTGATTTTCTTCACAACGTATGTGTGGGAGTGGTCTTCACGTGTGACTGGGGTGAATTCGTATTTTGGTTTTTGGGATCCTTCCTCCCTCGTCGACCCATCCCACCATTGGTAGGCCTCAGCTCCTGATTAGGACCCACGTCCCTGTGTGACTGGATTTTACTGCCTTTTAAGACATGCAATTTTTGTAATATAAAGAATTATATTTTGTTAAAAAGAACCACATCTCTTGCCTCAGTATAATGAACCTGAATGCCTTGGTACAGGTATTACTAAATCTAAATAATTCTTCAGGTGAAATTCCTGAGGTGGCGTTGTCTGGCTTTTGATTACTTGATAAGGTATTATTTCGAACTAGCATTAAGCTTCCAAATGTTCCTAATCCTACTCTGATCGCCACACTTCCATCCCTCTACCAGCAGCTGTTGTCATTTAAACAGTGAACACTTTTGGGAAGTTTTGCACAGTACTGGTGATGTTGTGGTTCTTATTTCCCGGTCTTTAGTGTTGGGGAGGGGGGCAGAGAGTGAGGTGGTTGTTACAGACATTTACAGTAAGTATCCAGTTATTAAGTCATTCAGTCTCCTTCCTCTTCAGTTTCAATTCAGGGTGGATGATGGCCAGTTGATGGAGTGAGGAGGAGGAGGAGGAGGAGGAGGAGGAGTGAACCCAGAAGATTTGACAGCCCAGATTATCATTAAACGCGTGCGCATTGAGAGGAAAGCAGCAACACTTTCTCCCGCAGTCTCAGTAGAGGGTTCAATGGGTAAATTAAAGTACTGTCTGTTGAGCTGCTGTATCCTGGTGTGCGTGGTTTGCACCGTGGTTGTGCTCTGCGGGTGGATCACATGTCCCAGCGGCTGCTTCAGGCGCGCGGCCGTGTCTGCTGACTCGCAGCGCTGCTCTGACATTGGCAGGTAAGTCTCCTCCTGGAACCGGAAAGTTTGGTTTGATCTGTGGCTGATTTACTGTTTCCACAACCGGACAAGATCAGTGAGTGTTTCTGGAATAGAAAAGTTTGTTTTTGTGCATTAATAGACGGGTATGTTTTTTGTTATTGTTTACAACGCTTGGCTCTTTATTCACTGTGATAACTCCAGCTAATGTGAGTATTACCGGCCATGTGTGTGAGATAAAAAGCTGAACTGAGTCATGACATAAGCAGTTTAAGAGATTTGATTAGCTCTGTATGAAGAATGGAGATAATGACCTGCAGAACAGTGTACAGACAAGCCATTGATTCTCCATTCATGTGAGATAAATATCACCTCATATCCCCAAACTGAAAAAAAGGCTTTGAAAGCTTGAAATCTAATATAAGGTAATGCATGACTCAAATTAGTAGTCATGTAAGGACATGTGATTGAACTGTACTTCAATTGAGAAGAGCTGTGGCAGATCTAGGGTTTTACTAAATCAGGGACCATGAAGGGGCCACAAATAACAAAGACGGGCCAATCATATGTTCAACACCTGCACATTAAGTCATTCCTTGTTTGCTGTCAGCTCTAACGCTTTATAATTTGCAAATTGTTCCTGAAACACGTTGTGTAATTTGAAAAAAGATTAAAACAAAATCGTCATATTCATTGTCAGAATTGTTAGTGAGAGAAGATTATTTTTTAAAAAAGACTTCTTACACAACAGTGGCATTTAAAGGATCAGTGTGTAGAGTTTAGTGACATCTAGTGGTGAAGTTGCATGTTGCAGCTGAATGGCCCTCACCTCACCCTCCCATTCCAAACATGACAGAACAAAACTTCAAAATTTGCTTAAAAGCTGTTTTAATATCAGATTTCAAGCTTTCAAACATCGAGTGTCAACCTTTCAATGCCTTTTTTTTTTCAGTTTGGGAACATGCCATGATTTTGCTCTCATAGTCCTCACTCCTGTTGGTTAATTCTCCTGTTGTGGTGTGATAGAAAACCAGACTTTAAAACTCCCGGGTGTCAGTCATTCTAATCAGCACTCTGCTCAATGGTTGAGTCCTACTCTAAATAAAGAGAAAGAAAAAGAGGTATGATTTCTTTTTCCTGGAATGTGCATGAACGACTTCCAGCTTTTGTTTTCAGTTACTGGAAGTTTTTTTTTTTATTGTCAGGAGATCATTTCCAAGTTCACAGCAGAGACAATGACTGAGATTCATCAGGTTTCACAGGAACAGAGATGCACTGAGGCAACAGGCAACACGTCCACGTGATGGGAAACACTTTCAAGGACACGCCCTGACATTTATGTATTTATATATAGAAATCGAGAAAGTTTAAGACTGCTCCTTTAAAACTCAAAAACCAGAGCAAATCCTTCAATTAAAGTTAATTAGATGTTACAACTAAAACAAAAGTCTTAAAACTTTTTAATACGGATACAAAATAGACCACACCTGAATTGAATCTGCCCACAAATTGTATCATCAGTTCAGTGTTTCCTGTGCAAACTATGCAAACTTCATTTAATCTGGCTCCTGCTGAATGCTTAATGAACTTATTGCATCTCCGGTATAAAGGCACAAACACAGCCTTTGAGATGTCTTTAATTTGATTACCCGAATAAATCGTAATCTGTCGCTCCACCTCCTGTTGCTTCTCTGGGTCTGCCTGACCTACGGAACCAGAACATTCCCAACGCTGCCTTCTCGTGTCGCTCAGTAAACACGTCCAATCCCCATGCCAACTGAAAAGAACCCATAGGCTTTCTGAAAATTATCCAGTTTTCAGGCTACTTGCTCTATGAGGCCAAGAAAAAGTCCGCCTCAAGCACCAGGGCAGGGTTAAACCTGCCTCTTGGAAGCACACAACTATTTCATCTTGTAACCCTGAGCTCAGCACTGATAATCATTCAACATTTAAAAGGCTCTTTGTGTCGGCAAACACGTGCTGAGCAATCAGTGACTGACTGTGAGTTGACACATTTCCCATAAATCCTGTGAAAACTGGCTGTTTTTCCAGGCGCATGCTGCAGCAGGGCGGGTCGGCAGTAGATGGCACCATTGCAGCTCTTCTGTGCACGTCCTTGGTCAATCCTCAGAGCATGGGGATCGGAGGAGGGTCTATAGTCACTATAAGAAATAAAAAAGGTGGGGCTCCTCTCATTCATCTACTGACACTTGGGTTTGGATTCTTCTAAAAAATGATATGTATTGATTCTTCTAATCTCTGATCTCTTCTCAGGCAGCGTTAAGGTCTACAACTTCAGAGAGACGGTCCCGCATTCATTCAAAAAAGACCTGTTGAAAGACTGTCCCAATAAATTCGAACCTTCCACAGGTGAGCAGAGTGGAGAATCAATGTCAAATCACTAATATTCTCCTTATGCAGTTGTTCTTCATAAACCCACTGAGAGAGATGTTTTACTAATCCACTATCTTGCAACTTTAACATGGTGTTTCAGGTGTCCTCTTATAAGCCTGTTAGAAATTAGAGGTAACACTTTATTACCTGCACCAAGGAGGTTATGTTTTCACCCCTGTCTGTTTGTTTGTTTGTGAGAATGATTAAACTACAGAATCGATTACTATGAAACTTTGTGGAAGCATGTGTCAGGGAAGAACCTATGGAATTTTGGTGGGGATCCAGATCATAGGGCGGATTCAGAACTTAAAAAAAAATAAGAATAATCATTAATACTAATAATAATAACAATAACAATAATA